>NW_015164679.1:302152-307558 GCF_001447785.1 Gekko japonicus
ACGTGTCGATGTGCTCCCACTGTCATGTGTAACAGTGGGGGGGGGGGGAACCTAACAGCACAGCTTGCAATCTTTATTAATGGAAGGGAGCATGAGTCCAGTAGCACCTTAACGACTAACAAAATTTGTGGGAGGTTATGATCTTTCATGAGTCACTGCTCACTTCTTCAGATACAGCTAGAATGTGAGTCCATCTGTCCTTATGTCTTGGAGAGTGAAGTGATTTCAGATGCCAAATTACAACAGCAGGCATTGGTAACAAAATTTGTGGTAGGGTATGAGTTTTTGTGACTGCTCACTTCTTCAGACTTATTTCCATTTATTCTTTGCATCCTCCTGTACTGAATCCTCTTGGACCAAATTGAGATCTAGGTTTCCTGTCTCATTACCAGTGCTGAAATCTCCATGCCTACTAGCTCTCTGCTAAACACACCTAATTCAATCACACCTGCTATTGCCATTCGGCATCTGAAATACTCTTTATAAAGTTTATATCTCTGGTACCTCGTGTTACATTTTATGGCACACATGGCCCGGCTTAACAGTAACATTTATGTCAGATCTGGCCCTCATAACAAATGAATTTGGCAACTCTGATCTATAATGTAACCTGGTCATTAATCCCATTATCTAGTATCCTGAAGTACAACCTAACTCAGCTGGGAGATTGCACTACTTGCCAGTGCCTCTAGTAGAACCAATAGACCTGTCCACCATTCATTCAGGTAATTCTTTCTATTCTAAATAAGTTTATGCTAAAACCACAAAATCTTGTGGGAATGAGTTCCACAACTTAACTCTGCATTAGGCAAGGAAGTATATCCTTTTGCCCGTCTTAAACCAACTGCCTATTTTAATGAGCAACTCTGAGGTATTTTCCTTCCTGCTTCAATATTCCCACAATGCCTGCTACACTCACTATTCCTGGCTCTACTTCAGAATGTGCAACTGGTTCTTCAGGAAAGATCAGAGGGCAAACCTATCATGTATCAGAGGTTGCCAAGAGTTAACAATGGATGTGAACATTGGAACGTGGCTTGTCGTTTGTGAAATTTATCATGTAAGACAAAACAGCAGTTCAACATCCTTGGGTGATAACAACGGGAGGGGAAAAACTGTTGCTAGTTATCTTTACCACAAAAACCTCTCAACCTCAATTGCTCACATCAGCCATACATCTCTCACTCTGTACTTTGCCTGTCATTTCCTTTTCAGGAAACACATTCAGCAAATCATGAATCTCCACCCACCAAATGAAGTGACTGCTATATTTCAGATGTTCACAGATTATCCTAAATTTATTTAAACTGAGATTCTCATTGGTTTTCTTGTTCTTCAACCTCGAGTACAATCATACGGAATACAATCATAATAATTTTGCGCTACAACCACAAGGTATATATGTCCTGGAAAAAGGGAAAAACAGACCTCCTGCGACATATGAAAATTACTGGAAGCTGCATGTGCTTGTGGGTCAGTTTTTGCCACTCCTAGCTGGAAAAGTGAATCAGGAATCCTGGCCAAAAAAAAGGAAAGTTAAGACATCATCAGATTTTTGTTAAACAGAGACGGTGAAGAGTCTTATCTATTTTATCTGTGTGCGGGGGGAGAAAAAACAGGTTGCTTATCTGTAACTGGTGATCTTCGAGTGGTCATCTGTGCATTCACACACATGGGATCCAGTGCGCACGCGCTGGATCGATCGGTGCTGTAGCAAGCTCTTTTAACGGATTTTCGCACCCAGTCCTTCGGGCATGCCCAGAGGGGTGGGAGCGGACATCCCGCCAGTTCCTTCAAACCGCCGCAAATCAACCCCTATTAAAAATGTAGAAGCTGACAGCAGTGGGGAAGGAGGGCGGGTGGTATGAATGCACAGATGACCACTCGAAGATCACCAGTTACAGGTAAGCAACCTGTTTATCTTCGACGTGGTTTCTGTGCCTCACACCAATGGGAGATTAGCGAGCAGTGGCCTACCTGGAGGAGGGTGCTGGCAGGTCCTTTACTGCATAGCCAAAGATAGAATATGATGTCCCATGTTGGTATTGGTGTTCTTACAGACGTCTAGAGCATAGTGCCTAATGAAGGTGTTAGGCGTGGCCCACGTAGCAGCTTTGCAAATGTCTGTCAGTGGCACTCCCTGGAGGAAGGCAGTGGAAGTCGCGACAGCCCTGGTAGAATGAGCCCTGATAGGGCCAGGTAATGGCTGTTTGGTGATCAGGTAACATAAACGGATGAGACCCACAATCCACTTTGACAGGCACTGAGCCGTGATGCGAGTGCCCAGCCGTGCTGATGCGTAAGAGACAAACAGTTGCGAGTCTTGTCTAGTTGGGTGTGTTCTATTGAGGTAGAACAGGAGAGCTCGCTTCATGTCCAAGGTGTGCAATAGTTTGTTCTCCGCTGATGTCGGATTAGGGAAGAAATCAGGGAGGAAGACCTCCGCCTGCAGGTGGAACTCTGACACCACCTTCGGCAGGAAGGAGATGTCAACTAGAGGAAGGTCCCAGGGAGCGACTGGAGTTCTGACAGGAGGATAGAGATGCAATAAACCTTTTAAAAAACGTTTTGAAATCGGATGGAAAAACAAAGTGCATCCGTCAACTGGATCATGGTAGACCGAAAGAGCGGCCAAATAAACTCTCAACGATGAATGGGAAAGCCCCGGGTCAGCTAGGGAGAGAAGGAATTGGAAAACTCTTTCGAGATTCACTGAGGTGGCTCAAGGGGCGTCATCACCTAGGGAAGAACAGAACCTTCGCCATTTATAATTGTAGGACCTCCGCGTAGTAGGTTTCCTGGAATTCAAGAGAACATTCGCTACACGGGTGGAGAAGTCGGTGATGTTATTCTCTATGCTGTCAGTTTCAATTGTGGTATGTCATGATGTGGGGGGGGAGTCGAAGAGGAGGAGGAGGAGGTCCTGAGCCGGAGGGAACTGATGGTATATCCTCATTCCCTTCTGATAAGTCGAGGACTGTTGAAAACCAAGGTTGTCTTGACCACCATGGGGTTATTAAGATGCAGTCCGCGGCGTCTCTGAGTATTTTGCAGACCACTCTCAGAAGCAGAGGTAAGGGAGGGAACAGGTAAAGAAGTCCCGTGGACCAAGGTTAAAGGAGACCATCTCCGAGAGTTTGTGGGTTCCTGCCTCCTCGACTGCAGAACAAAGGACACTTTTTGTTGTTTTTGGTGGCAAAGGCATCGACTTGGGGAGCTCCCCACTTGTGGAAGAGTGGGAGGAGGTATCTTGGGTTCATCCCCCACTCGTGAAGGCTGAGTCCTGCTCGACTTAGATGGTCTGCCTGCACATTCATGTGTCCGGGAATGTGAGTGGCTGCGAGGAAAATGTTGTTGGCGATGCAAAGCTCCCACAACTGCATGGCAAGGTTGCAGAGGCGTAGGGAAACAGTGCCTCCCTGTCTGTTGACATAAGAAAGGGCCGTGGTGTTGTCCGAGAGGACCGTGACACATTTTCCCTTGATTAAAGGTAGGAAGCTGGTGACAGCGTGTTGTATAGCCAGGAGTTCGAGGAAGTTTATGTGTCGCTTCCTCATCTGCGCGTCCCATTTGTCTCCAACGGAAAGGCCCATGGAGTGGGCACCCCATCCTGTCAGGGAAGCATCCGTCGTTATGGTGACTTCGGGTGACGGAGGGTGGAAGGGTGCTCCTTGGAGGGTATTCGAAGGGACAGTCCACCAAAGTAACGAGTCCCGTATGCTGGGAAGAGGGGATAGGAGGACGATGTGTGCATTTTTCAACAGATCGTAGTTGCAGATAAACCAGAGCTGTAAAGGGCGCATTTTGAGTCTGGCAAAGACGAGAACTGACGTTGTTGTAGCCATCAGGCCAAGCAGCCTCTGAATTTGGAAGGCAGTGATGGAGGGTTGGGTACGGACGACGGTGGCTAAGGAAATGATATCTGCTGCCCTGTCGTGGGGCAGGTAAGCCATGCATGTTGTGGAATCCATTATAGCGCCGATGTACTGTATTCTCAGGACCGGACACAATTGAGACTTTTGTCGATTGACTTGTAGGCCTAGATTCTCCAATACTGCCAGAGTCTCTGTGACGTTTGAGACCAGGGCTTTCTTGGAAGGCGCTACCAGAAGCCAATCGTCTATTTATGGGTAGATGGAGACACCCCGGAGACGGAGGAAGGCTGCAACCACAATCATAGCCTTTGTGAAGACTCTTGGGGCGCTGGAAAGGCCGAATGGAAGGGCCGTATACTGGTAATGATGTTGACCAATCGCAAAGCGTAGGTATTGGCGGTGGGAGGGGTGGATGGTAAGGTGGAAGTACGCGTCTTGGAGGTCGAGGGTGGCCATCCAGACGTGTATCCGAAGCAATGGCATGATTTGTTGTAGGAACACCATGCGGAAGCGGTGGTAGGTCACAACACGGTTCAGTTCCCTTAGATATAATATAGGTCGAACGCCTCCATCTCGCTTTGGGACTGTGAAGTATTGGGAATAAAACCCCGTCCCGTGGAGATGTGGTGGTACATGTTTGATGGCTCCCTTCTGCAGAAGGATGGACACCTCCTCTAGGAGAGGTGGGGAAAGGGGCATGGAGACGACGACAGGAGTATTGGGGTTCTGGTGGAACGGGATTTGGTAGCCTCGGGTCAAGATGGATAGCACCCACTCGTCCGAGGTGATGTGACGCCCAGTTTGAAGAAAAGGTGACAGACGGGTTTGAGCTGACTCGGTTGGGAAGTCAAAAACCCTGCTTGGAGGGTTTCTGGAAGGCGGATTTTTGGCCTCCCGAAGGTGTTCGCAGTCTCCATTGCGTGTCCGGAGACTGATGACTTGGGGTACGCCTCTGCCAGGATCTCGACCAGGTGCGGGGACGGTATTGTTGCCTCGCAGAGGATGACACTCCTAGAGCTCGAGAAGCTTTTATGCTTTTATCTAATTCTTGTAAAATAGAATCAGTAGTGGCATTGAAAAGTCCCAAGCCATCAAATGGAATGTCTTCCACATAAGATCTAGTATCCATGGGCAGATTAGTATTGCGGAGCCAGGAATGTCTCCTAAGAGCTATTGCAGAGGCCATCGTTCTGGAGGATGCCTCAAGGACATGCTTAGTAGTGTTTAGCTGTTGTTTTGCCAACACCATGCCTTCCTTTAGGATGACTCTGGCTGCCTGGAGTTTGTCTTCTGGGAGGTGGGTCAGAAGTTTGGTGAACCGTTCCCAGAGAGTATATTGATACCTATTCATGCAGGCCAGGTAGTAACTGGCCTTGACTCCCAATGCTCCTGTGGAGTAGAAGGCATCCAATTTCTTACCTTCCTTGTCAGAAGGTGCGGAGTGTGTCCTCTTGGATTTAGAGGAAGATGTTATCACCATCGAGTTTGGCTGAGGGTGCGAGAATAGGAATTCGGCATCTGCCTCTTGGAC
>NW_015164679.1:308341-316520 GCF_001447785.1 Gekko japonicus
GGATGGTGGATACGCCCCGTACAGGAACCTCAACTGTCGTTGATCCCCAAGATATCGGTGGTGGAGGGGGCAGGAAGACTCGGGGGGACCGACTTCTGGACCATGGACGTCTGGGAGACAAAGCAGTAGTCTGTCTGTGAGAACCATCCCTGTAGTCTCGGTTGTCGATATCGACAGATTGGACATGGAGGCGCGGAGGATGACATTGCGTGCTGTGAGAAGCGTGCCGGTACCGACGTGTTTCGACATCGGGAGCCTCCGATATCATCGATGTCGACAAAGTAGGAGAGGGAGAAGGCTCAGCACCTATCTGGTGACTTAGGAGCTCTACTGTCTCGATGTCGTAGTACGGACGTTCCCACTTGTTTGATGGGGGAATCCAATAGTTGGATGGTCGATATCGGTGGAGGGACTTGGGCCTCCGATATCGATACTGCCGTTGGAGCGGGGGGCACTTTAGGGGCATCACCCAGTGCAGGCACCACTTCCTTCCCCTTCTTCACGGACTTGTGATCCTTACTTGCCTTGGCCTTCTTTTTGATTGGCGTGGAAGCGGAAGATTGCGCCGTCGATGCTGGGAGCTTCGGTGTCGGGCGGTCGGCATCGGAGGCAGGTCTCGATGCCGGAGCTGTCGATGGTCTCTCCTCCATCGCTGAGGTGGGAGTAAGGGCCGATTCTAGCAGCGCTACTTTAAGGCGCGCAGCTCGGTTTTTCCGCGTTTGATTGGAAAAACGAGCACAGTGATGACAGGACTCTGGACGGTGAGACTCTCCGAGACAAAAAATGCACAGGGTATGACGGGCGGGAGGAGCAAGTTTGCTGCCGCAACCCTTGCACCTATTGAAAAAACTGCACTTCTCCATAAAAGAAGCGAAGAAGAGGGAACGTTTGGGGGGGGGGGAATAGCCCAAAGGCCTGAGTTAATCGGTAGACTCCCCCTCAACAGAAATAAATGGTTTTTTAAAAAGTTTTTGAAGAACAAACAAATAAAAAGAGAAAAGATAGGAAATTTAAACTAAGGAAATAATTCCTAAGAGCTGAAGTAAATAGCGAAAAGCGAACCAGTCTGACCGACGAAAAATAGGTCTACTCAACGCGGTGGTAAGAAAGGAACTGGCGGGATGTCTGCGCCCACCCCTCTGGGCATACGCAGTGGGATTCCTGCGCATGCCCGAAGGACTGGGAGCGAAAATCCGTTAAAAGAGCAAGCTACAGCACCGATCGATCCAGCGCGTGCGCACTAGATCCCATGGGTGTGAGGCACAGAGACCACATCGAAGATCCTCTGCATTTTCACTTCCAGTTCTGAAGTTCAGCTTTACATATGATGATAACCAGCACTGTGGCAAGCATTTAGAACATTATCTGTTAATTCTGCCATACACACACACCCTTTCCATGCCAGTGATCACGTGTATTCCAAATGGGAAATACACACACAGATACACCCACCCCACTTTGCATAAATCTGAATATTAATTCACGCTGATGTGCAAATTTAAAAATAGCACACTGGCTAATATGACGGCTGGGCTAAAGCAAATCTATTACTTCTTTTAAATGAACAGGAAAACCAAACTAGACACTTGCCCCTAAGACAATTTCACATGAGCCGTGATCTGTTTTTGATTTCTGGAGTCTTCTGCACCTGAACTTCAAGAGCAACTGTTGGCATATGAAGCCTCTTTTTACACCCCAGTTCTAAACACATTAGTCGAAATTTATTTCCAAAGGAGGAATTCAACAACATAACTTGTTAATTTCATAAAAGTTTGAGCCTTCAAGAGCCAGGCTTTATCATTTGCTATCTTTAGCGTGTTATTTAAAAAAAAAAATTAGGGGGCAGTCATTCTAGAAAGTATTACTCTCGTGACTTTCTAGCCAAATGTGCTCCTCTGTTCTACAGAGTGAATTTGGGCAGATCTGTGGGGAGGACAGCGCGGCCAATCTAAGCTCAGCAACCCAGAAACAGAAACAGGCTTGAGTGACCTTTGTAGAATTACTAGGCAAAAGCAGAAAAATCTCACCAGTGAGCTGACACACTATTTACAATGGTATGATTACAAATGCATACCATTGTTGTTAGTAACATGGGTGTGGCTAGAGCTTTTAATATATGCAGTTGTTGAGTAAATGTTTGATGATAGTGTTCAAGGATACAACAAAAATGCTGTTAAAATAAACTGGCCTGCTTGCTGTTTCCTAGTTCTATGCATTACTTTTGGGCAGAAATGCAAAGACAGGCTGCTTTGGAGATTCAAATATAGCTGTGACTTGAAGAAATAAAAAACGGCTCACAACATCCTGATTAAATCATACCACTTGATACTTCAGCAATCATTTATCTCCCAAAGGAGTTGGTGCGATACCAATACCAAATATTAATACCAAAAATATGTCACACACATAAGAGAGTATCCTTTATTGGATTAACTGCTCCTGATAACATGCAAGGTTTCATGTAACACCAAAGTCTTCATACAATTGCATGTTCTCTCACCAAATTTTGTCTCATTATTTCACTGCAACTGGAGATTAGCATCCTGACTGGGGGAGGGGGAGAACACAAAAAAGGAAAAGATAATTTTATAGACTGGTTCAGGGGTATCATGAATAACTATCCCATGAGGAGCTCTTTGTGTGAACCAGCAGCCTCAACACAGGTAGTTTACATATACAAGCTGCACTGGAATGTGCAGCTTGTATATGTGAATATACATAAAAACAGCTCCTTCACACAAACCCAATGGCCCCCACATACTCTATAGATACTTATATGATGGAACGCCAATGACTGAACTAGCCACCAAACCATGAAATATGGATCCCAGTGACAATTCTATGAGCTGCTATCTAGACAATAAGGTTGCTGGTCTTTAAGGTGCCACAAGATTCTTTATCATTTTGGCTGAAACCGACTAAGATGAAGACTCCTCTGGAATATCCCCTGAGCCTGTGGTTCACAAAACTTGGTAAAAAAGCCCTAGTGCTGGCATTCAATACCTGTGCTGGCTGGCAAAACAGCAATCACTGGCCCTCTACCACAGCTCTGTAAGGAGCACCATGGTGCCAGTAACAGCTCCTGACACAGGCTCTTTCTATAGCAAGGATCTTGAAACAGCAATACATGAGAACATAAGAAGAGCCTTGCTGGATCAGATCAATGGTCCATCTAGTCCAGAATCTTGTCTCACACTTTGCCCAACCAGTTCCCTCTGGAGGGCCAACAACAGGGCATAGAGGCCAAGGTCTTCCCTTGATGCTGCTTCCTGGCTCTGGGATTCAGAGGCTTAGTGCCTCTGATTGTGGAGGTTCACCTCAGTCACCATGGCTAGTAGCCACTGACAGAAGAGCTGTCCTCGATGAATCTATCTAACCCCCTTTTAAAGCTGTTTAGTCCTATGGCCATCACTACATCACTGATACAGGTTCACACAGCTGGTTACACGCAACTTTTACAGGTATTAACTATCATCTGTACATTTTCATTTAAAGAACAGAGCATGTTATAAAGGAATATGCTTTAAGAAATAAGAAATCAATAGTGAGGCAACATAGTTATGTTGTTATATTTTTTTCCATTCTTCCACTGATGTATAAATACACAGAAAACATAAATCGTTAGCTCCACAGTCTCTGGTATACAATTCTGTGAGTTAGCAGTGTTCCTTTTCCTACCTGGCAAAGCAACAGATGCCAGAGCAAGCTAACTCTGCCCTGTTTCCCCTGAAATATGACTCATTCTTGCCAACATCACAGCTCTGGCTGACGTTAGGATGAGCCACAATAGGCCAGCATAGACCCTACCCCATTCTGCAGACTTCCTTCCCTCTTCAAAAACTTCCTGTGCTGGAGCTGTTCTCCAGCACTGAAGCAGGAGAGAAAAAGGCTACTACCTTGATGACAGAGGCAGGGTTGGCACCTTTTAAACACAGAATGAGCCAGCCTGCACTTGAGTCCATGCTCTGCTGCCAGTATGTTCGGCAACTTCAGCTTTTATGATGCAGACATGACACAAGCAAAGGCAAAATGGTTGCCTAAGCAGCCCTGGAAAAGTTGGCATTACTTTCCAAAACAGCGGTATCAGCTAAGAAACACATGGCACAAAAATAAAATATTTACCAAATGGCACGTCTGTGTGGCAAAGGGTGGGGAGGTGCAGTAGCCTTGGTTGCACTTAAAAAAACAAAACTAGGTGAACACTCCTACACTGGAGTGATACAGTGTGGGAATGCTCAGTGACAAAAGCATCTAAGAAAAATAAACATGAAGGAAAAACATCCCCCAAACTGCACCGGAACGGGAGTGAAGAGTTGTATCAGTTGTCACCACTCGCATCACAGGCATCATCCAACAGGTGCACACAACACAGAGTCACATTCCACATGGCAGTTGCAACAGCAGAGGATGAACTTACTGCCTAGCTGGGGAGGGATGGGGATGATGAGAATGATGATAACAAATTTCCTAGATATAAAATATAGTCCATTCCTAACTAGGAAAATGAAACAACCCTCAATGTGAGTATGATCCTTAAGGAAAATGTCCACAAGGCTTGCAAACAGTCAGATGCACCATTTTACTGCACCAAAACCTCAGACTCAGGTTAAATCCTCGTAGGAGAAAGGCTAATATTCAATTTCACTGTTTTTTACACTTCTTTAGAGTCTTATATTTTGACACAGAGAAGCTTACTGTGACAAGGCTTGAGAACCTCTGCTTTACAACACAGGACTAATTCTAACTACTTCAAATTCCCTGCACTTAAGGAATACTTAAGAAGATTTGCAGGAGCATTACAATTACTGAATTTCTAGAAAGGGCTATTTATTTAAAAGCACCAAAAAAGAGAACACTTTACAATTTCCCATGTAACAGGTGGGAGCTAAGTACTAAAACTGTATTTATTCACTTCATTTATACCCTGCATTTCTCACCAATGGGGACCCAAAGGGACTTTCACTGATCTCCTCTCCTCTATTTTATCCTCACAACACTGTGAACTAGGTGAGACTGAAAGTGCCACCTAACAAAAGTGGGACTCCAAACCCAGGTCTCCAAAATCCTAGCCTAATGTCCCAACCATTGGCTCTGCAGTGTGAGTTCACTCTCAAGATTCTACACATTCTCTACTTTAGTATCCAAATTTGTATCTAGAACTACATGCTTAATTCAATGAGGCCAATGTCAAGTGATACTAGCTATTCCATATAGTGAAGCATGCCTCTTGCTTTACTAGGTTCAATGAGAATTTTTGTAGAAGGTTCTTTTAGATCAAAACCCTAACTCCCACCAAATCTAGTCAAGGTAACAGAATCTCTATTTGGATGAAGTTTGTCCATGGCAGATACCAACTGCTAGATCTGCAGCTAAGCATTATATGCAACTTCTATACAAGCCACTCTGATCTGGATAGCTCAGGCTAGCCTGATCTCATCAGATCTTGGAAGCTAAGCAGGGTTGGCCCTGGCAAGTATTTGGATGGGAGACCTCCAAGGAATACCAGGACCGCAACACAGAGGCAGGCAATGGCAAACCACCTCTGAATGTCTCTTGCCTTGAAAGCCCCACGGGGTTGCCATAAGTCTGCTGTGACTTGAGGGCACTTTCCGCCGCCACCACATACAAGCTGACGAATGGCAAAAGTGAGACATGCTTAAGCCTTTAGTACCAATGAGCAATATAACCGGCAGCAGTGCAATAACAGGCAGTTAGGTTAAAACTGCATTTAACCTAAAGGCAGTTAGATTAAACATGCATTTTTCATTTGTACCACGATCAGCAGATATTATCAAACTGCTAATTACACCAGACTCTGGGGAAGAATATTTCAGCTGTTAGGAACTATCAGGATAAAAGGGACATATGTTTCACTTTCCTTTTTAATACAGAGTGATTCCTTTTCCTGATTCACTCCAGAAAGCAAATGACGGTCACACCACCTCCGTCGCAATAACAAACAGATGTACATGGGCGGTGAGGGAAGATTAACACACATATGGTGTGGCAGCATTTTGAATATCATGTGACAGGCAACCAACTGAAGTTACCAATATTAGTGATAGCCTACACTTATAGCAATGGAACCATAATCTGGAAAACTGCAGAAACTACCCTGTGATTCGCCAAACAGCTCATTTACCATTTATTATGTAACTTTCTGTGATTCTCTGGACTGACAGTGCAAACGTGCACTACTGTAACAGTCCTCAGGAAAAGCACATTCTATGTTTTGGGCACTTGAGGCTTAAGAACAGCAGACAGCTTCAATTAATGAAAAATCCAAAAAACAAAAGGGGGATAACCATGTTGGTCTGCAGTAGAAGAGCAAGATTCAAGTCCAGTACCACCCTAAAGACCAACAAGATTTCCAGGGTATAAGCTTTCAAGAGTCAACCCTCCCTTCGTCAGACTCTAAAGGTAAGCTTCACTATTCTAAAAACTGAAGGCATATAATATCTTTACCTTTTATTACGATCGGCCAGAAGAGTTATGGACAACTAGAAAGCTCGCACAGTATGTTGATGGATCCTAAAAAAGGATATTGCATGGCTTTTTGTGAACCAGCCCATCTACCTGCACCCTCTGTCTATTTAATGAAAAAACAAGTGCTTCATAATCGGAACAGTAGAGCTTCCACTTTGGCATATCAGCATAACAACTGGTGGCCGCAGTAAAGGAATTAAGAACCAAAACTGATATTTTAAAAACGTACAAGGAGAACAAATTCTCTTGCAATAGGATTCCTTCCCAACTGTGTGGGCTTTTTACACACACAATACTATACCCGTATGAATTAAAATCCGTTCAAACCCTAAAACTGGATACACAAAAACTGGAATAACCAGAGTCTTCAGCAAACCACTGTATAGTCGCAAGAAACTCTTGGGTCAAATGGCAGCAGACATCACTTAAGAAAAATCAATATCAAACAACACCATTACTAAAACATCTACAAAATACTTGCTGAATATGGCACGATAATTTTATACAAGGTTTTAAATAATGCACACCTTAGGGCTGCCTCCTGACTACAGGGTTCAGTAAAGAACCTAAAGGTTCAGTAAAATATTTTTACTTTTTGTTCTGCAGCAAAAAAAGACACACTTTGGTTTTAGATGACACGGATATGGATTATAGCATGCACTTTAAAGAAAACATTCCCTACAGTGTGACAGAGAAGAGGGAACACATCTTTAATAATGTCACTTGCCACCTACAGTTGTTGCAGGTATTTGCATTTAATTTTTTGTAAAGAACCTGTTTTCTAATTAAAGAAGTAACTTTTTAGTTCATGTAAAGGTTATCACTGATTAGTCTATGAGCTTGTATAGTATAGTAACTGGAAGAATAATCCAGAGGTTCCGAGTTCAAATCTCACCTCTGTCACAAATTTACTAGATTGCCCTGGACAAGACACATTTTCTTAACTTCAAAACATCACAACTGCATCTACAATATGGACATAGTAGTAGCCTACCTATTACGGTTATTGTGTGGACTGCAACAAAAATGACGTAAATATCAAGTATTACTATCGTATACTGCAGCTACAATAACACTGGCATAATGCATAAGTTATATTGTAATAGTTGCAAAAGCTGTACCTGGACAGCACTAACCATACAGACTGGCCCAAGAAACAAAACTCAGTAGGTGCTTTTACAGACAGACAGAAACCGAAATCAGATACTCAGAGCAGCTTTTGCTGCTGATAGGTAAGGGGAAGCAAGTGAACTGTGAACCTCTGAGAATGTTCAGCACTTCCTGGATCTATCATTTGAGAAAGAAGGTGTCACGCTGTGAATGAGTTTCAATCAACCTACTCCTTACCTAATCCCAGAACTTTATTATTTTTATCAAGCTTTCTTTAAACATGTTTATTGGTTTCTATATAGAAACAGCAGCTTAAGGCAGCTTATAGAAAGTCTGTGTATACATATTTCAATCTGTCCCACCTGAAGCGACTTTTGAACCCACTTTCGGTATTTCAGCTACCACACTACAAAGGGAAAAGGGTCTTCCTTTTCTCCCTCCTTTAATTGTCGGTTCCACAAAGGCCGTTTTTGGCTCTTTTGTGAGGTAAGGAAGCCACCACCCACCCAAACACCCCGCCCACCCACAGTGGGCCAGGGGCGCTGACACCTCGCCCTGTTCCTCACGGCCTTGCAGGTGAACA
>NW_015164679.1:316538-324169 GCF_001447785.1 Gekko japonicus
CCGCTCTTCTTCACGCACACACAACTCTGGGGGCGGACAGGCAAGAGACTCAGGCGGCGGCCGCCCCCGCTACACCTTTGCTTAGTCACCGCGGGAACCCCTTTTGGCAAAAGGCGACTGGACGGCTTGACTCCTTCCCTCCCTCCCTCCCTCGCTTCTTCTAGGACCGGTGCCGGGCCTTTATAGGGCTCCAAACCTCAGCCCGGCGACCCCGTTCGAAGGCCGGTAGGGAGGAAGACCACTCTCCGCCGTCGCGGCCTATGCGCTGCCTCCTTCCCTCAGGCGCCGGCGGGGCGGCCCCAAAGCGCCGAGCGGAAACGGCTCGGCCGCCCCGCGCCAGCGACTAGGAACCAGCTGCCGACTAAGAACGGGAGCCCCCCGAGACGAAGGGGAGAGAAAGCCCTCCTGGGCCGCTCCCCTCGCGTTCCCCCGGCCCTGCCCGGCTGCAAGCCTGGATGTTACCTTCATCAGCCTCCTGCTGGCCGCCATCTTGGATCTGCTGCCGCTGCCCCACAATGCATGGCGGCGGCGGCTGCGGGCGAGGCGGCTACATAGTCCCTGCGCGCTTCCTGGAGCTGACACACACACACGCGTGCGGGGGGGGGGGGCGGCCCTCGCCGGAGGGGAGGAAGGGCTGTAATGGGGAGGGGCAGGCCCTGATATGGGGGTGGGAGGGAGGAGGTGCTGTTGGCTTCGGAGGCCTCCGTCTTGGGTGGGACAGCCGGGGGTTAAGTTGCTTGTGGGAAACGGGGGAGCGAGGAGGTTCTCGGTCTAGCAAGAGATCACTTTAAAATAGTAACACCATCTACGTGCGTGTGATGACAGGATAAGAAAACAAGAACCTACCTTAAAGTGTTTACAATACAAACTATATGCTGGGTTGGGTTGCCAGCCTCCAGGTGGTGCCCGGAGACGTCCTGGAATTACAGCTGATCTTTAGACTATGGAGATCAGTTTTCTTGGAGAAAATGAGTACTTTGGGCAGTGGACTCTAATGGCATTATGACTCTGCAGAGGACACTCCCCAAACCCTGCTCTGCCCAGGCTGCACTCCCAAATCTCCAGGAAGTCCCCAACTCAGAATTGGCAACCCGTGGTGGCCACATATGTGAATAACCCGAATTCACAAAAGACGACAATGCTCAAATAAGGAGGATGAACTTTACGGATGCTAACATTTCCAGATGTAAATGTACATATAATTACTATGCTTTTAAATAAGAACAAAACTTACATAGGATGTAAACAGGCATTCTTATTTGTTGTTGTTCAGTCGCACAGTCGAGTCTGACTCTTTGCGACCCCATGGACCAGCTCCCGCCAGGCCCTCCTGTCTTCCGCTGTCCTCTGAAGTTGGCTCAATTTCATGTTTGTTGCGTCGATGACACTGTCTAACCATCTCATCCTTTGCCGTCCCCGTCTTCTTTGACCTTCAATCTTTCCCAGCATCAGGGTCTTCTCCAGTGAGTGCTCCCTTCTCATTTGGTGGCCAAAGTATTTGAGCTTCAGTTTCATTATCTGGCCTTCCAGGGAACAGTCAGGGTTGATTTCTTTTAGGATTGACTGATTTGATCTTCTTGCAGTCCAAGGGACTCTCAAGAGTCTTCTCCAGCACCATAGTGCATTCTTATAGCAACATAATTTATTCCTAAAGTTAAACAGATGTATGCGTGTGTATGCATGTATATATTTTCTCTGACAAAAAGCACTTTGATTCTCCAAAGCTTATACCCTGAAAATCTTGTTGATCTCAAAGGTGCTCCTGGACTTGAATGTAGCTGTTCTGATGCAAACTAACATGGCCACCCTCTGAAACTATATTTTCTGTTAATCTTTTGAACAGAAAAGGAATACAACTCACGTAGTGCCAGCTCTGTCTGAGGCAGCAGATAGAACTAAGGTATGGTGACAGCCTGTCACGCAAATGTTTCTGAAAAGGAAAAACTAAAAAGCCAGGAAAAAACAGAAAACTCCACTCCAGTCAGTTTTACTGGACAGAAGCAGAACCCAGCCATTTCAAAGTGCAGGCTTCAAATGAGGAGGACACAGAAAACAGGCCTGAAAACTTTTGGGCTCAGAGACCTGGGTTCAACCTACCCCCATCCAGCCATGAAGCTCACTGGGCAGTTAAGCTAGTTACTCTCAGCATTGCCTACCTCACAGGATTGTTGTGAGGATAAAACATAGGAGAGAATCATTTATACTGAGCTCCTTGAAGGAAGGCGGGGATAGAACTGTGACAGCAGCAAAAATAAACAGGGGTCTTGTGGTATCTTAAAAGACTGACATTTTTATTGCACATTATTTCATGGTACTAGTGCCCACATGTCAGAGACGAGGTAGTAAACAGAAGTCATAATTGTAAATATCATTACTGTTGTTATTTATCTCCCTCCCCTCTCTTTGTTTCCTTTCTGTCCAATTTTATAATGTAAAATCTGTATAGTGTTTTCAACATTTAAAGCACGTCACAATTATCCATATAACATAATAATGTCTTTAATAAATAAATAAAATAAAGATAATGGAGTTGCAGGACTTGAGGTCTTAGACCTGGACCATACATGCAAGGAAACGAGATGGCAATGGATTAGCAGAGACCTGAGGTGTTAGAACACTTCAGACTGCAGATAAACAAGCAGGGCAATACATCTTTTGGAATGATTCCATATATTTAAAAAGTTCCAAAGGAGCAGTTATGTTAATCTGTTGCAACAAAATCCAAAAGAATCCCAATGGCATGCCATAACTGCTAAGTATGTACCCTCCATGCATCTGATGAAGTGATTCCTGACTTACGAAAGTTATGCCAGAATGTTGTTAGTCTTTAAGGTACCAGTGGACTTGTTTTATTTCCCCTATATTAAAAACTCCCAAAAGAAAACCAGCACAACAAGCAACGAGAGGGGGTAGAATCTTTCCCTCTGCTGTTCATTTTCTATTTTCATGCATTTTTTAAATGAGAAGGAATATTAAAAACTGGAATGCAGCATCTGCAGTCTGACACAATGCAGTCAATTCTACCATCTCAGAGCTCTGCCACCTAATTCTCACATAATTTTCCTGCATTTATGAACCAGGCCCTATTTGGGAGTGGGTTAAAACCTCAGCACCTAGCCAAGATTCAGATCTAAAATATATAAATGAGAATGCCTTGCACATGCAGATGAGGTCTGGAGATTTGGGGGGCAGTGTGGTGAGAGGGCAGATGGGGGGGGCAGATATTATGCTGTAGTGTAGTTTGCCTACTGAAGCTGCAATCTCCTCCATGGGAATCGATTTCTGTAGTATGGGGATCAGTTGTAATTCTAGGAGAACTTCAGGCCCCCAACCGGGGGTTAGCAACCCAAACACATGGGTGGATTGGTCATTAAGACCAGTGGGAAAAATCCAGGGGGCCTGGAGAGCCAACCCCCCTCACTTGGGGCTCC
The DNA here is from genome assembly GCF_001447785.1 of Gekko japonicus. Lineage (NCBI taxonomy): Eukaryota > Metazoa > Chordata > Lepidosauria > Squamata > Gekkonidae > Gekko > Gekko japonicus. Next base: position 319,970 of record NW_015164679.1, read on the forward strand.
TGCAGCCCCAAGTGAGGAACTGGCCATTAAGACCACTGGGAAAAATCCAGGGGGCCTGGAGAGCCAACCCCCCTCACTTGGGGCTCCTGCAGCCCCAAGTGAGGAACTGCCCTCATCCTGTTCCAGGTAGGGTTGCCAGGCCCCCCCTGGTCACCAGCTGGGGATGAGGGGGTAGGGTTGCCAGATCCAGGTTGAGAAACTCTTGGAGATTTGGGGATGGAGCCTGGGGATGACGGGGACCTCAGTGGGGTACAATGCCATAAAGTCCACCCTCCAATGTATCAGTTTTTCCCCAGGGAACTGATCTCTGCAGTCTGGAGATAAACTATAATTCCAGGAGATCCCCAGATCCCACCTGGTGGCTGGCATCCCTCGTTCCAGGTGGGCAAGCAGCGACCATGATGGAGCTGGTTGCCCTGGCTCTGTACAGGGCCTGCAGAAGCTCCTCTCCCCCCTCTTTTGGGGCAGGTGGGGTTAGGTGGGGACTGTTTTTGCTTCCCAGTCTGCCCCTGCCCTAATCAGTGTTCCCTCTAAGCTGAGTTAGAGTGAGCTAGCTCATGGTTTTTTAGGCTCCGGCTCACACGTTTTTTGTCTCAGCTCAAGAAGGAGGGCTCCAGAGCAAACTAATTTATGCAGCAGCCGAATCGCTGGCTCGCAACTTTAATGCCAGCCGCTCACAAAGTAGAATTTCTGCTCACAAGGCTCCACAGCTTAGAGGGAGCACTGGCCCTAATGATACCTCAATGAGAGAACTTGCTAACAGGTTGGGCAACATGGCCTTCCCAACTGGCAAACATGAAAGCAACCGTGGATAAAATGCACACCTCAGTTAGCATTCCATAACTGCCCCAATGGCATGCATACACACTAGAGTTGCCAACTCCAGCTTGGAAAATTCTTGGAGATTTTAGGCTGGTGCTTGGAGAGGCAGCTCAGCATGAATCAGAGTCCACCCCCTAAAGCTGTACTTTCCTCCAGGGAAGAGATTTATGTACTCTGGGGTTCAGCTTTAATTCCAGAAGGTTGGCAGTCTTAAAACACACTTACCAGCAGAGCTGATCCATTCTGGTGTACAAGTTAACATGTCCCATGGTGCATCTACTGGGGCCATCAATTGCTGGAGTGCAAAAGCAACTAATATGCTAATGGTTAAGTATGTGCCAACCCATACATACAGAAGATGTACACTTGGTCTACCTTCAGGAAGGGCTTAGGTATGTTGCTTTAATTAATTTTTTTGTGTAAGCAGACAAAAGCCCCAGCTTCCCACTCTCAAGGCAATGTTTCACCCTTATCCAGACTGCTAGCACCTGGGTCACTAGATATAATAGTATTCTTAACTGATATTCTGTTCTAGTTGACTCTCAGGTGGTTTCCCCAGGTTAGCTCCAAACTCTGTGAATAGGTATATACCTTTGATACCTTGATGGATAGCCATACAATAATAGGCTCCAAATTTCTTCCTGGTACAAATGGCTCAAAATATTACTCCTAAGGTGTGTGTGTGAGCAGCTGCTCATTAACACAGGAAGCCCCGCTCAGCATCTGTCTGGAGCTGCGCAGGGTCTTGCACTGCCCATTTCATGATTACAGCAGTAATATTCCGCTCAGGATGTGAACTGCTTGGCTCAAGAGGGGAAAAAATAGAGGGCACATTGGTCACAACTAGGGTGGTCAGATCTGGCTTGGGAAATGCTTGGGAGATTTGGGAGGTGGAGCCTGGGAAGTTTTGGGAAGTGGAAGGACCTTGGCAGAATATAACGCCATAGAATCCCTCCTCCACAGCAGCCATTTTCTCTAGGCGAACTGGGTATCAGTCAGCCATCTGGAGAGCAAATGTAATAGCAGATCTCCAGGTGCCACCTGGAGGTTTTCAATAACAGAGCCCATTACTTGCCTAACATCACATTTTATAACGTAAGACCAGCCTTTACAGCTATTTGCTTCCAAACCTTGCAAGCTGCGACATTAACAGGACATGGAAACAAGTTGCTCAGGGTATTTGTGTCTGTGGTAAGGTAGAGGTTGAGGATCTGTCTCCCCACATGCTGCCTTGTCCTCTGTATGAGGAGTCCAGATATAAATCTTAGCCAATCTGACTGCATGCACCGCTGAGGAGAAAATGACATTAGTTCTTGCAGATATTAGAGGCATGGGTTAACATATATGGCAGGCATGCCAATATGCTCTGGCTCCAAGACAATAGGTGCAAAAGTGCTGCCTGAAACTTTAAAACCTGTAGTGTCCTAATATGTTTTAATTGTGTGGAAACTTAACTTGACTGTCTTTTATTCTTCCAGTGTTTTATTCAGAGAAACCTCGTCCATGGCCTTTGGCTGCAAGTAATAAACGTTCACAAGTTAGTACTACCACCACTTTTTCCATGGCCGTCCCTCGGTGAGGCGGTGTCCCTTTCTTCAGGAGCCAATTTTAAAGAACAACAAATGTGTGCTTTCTCGCGAACTATGCTCTGCCTTGTCCTGTGGCCGGTTTTTGAGAGTGGAGGAGTGGACGACAGCTGCAGAACTGAAGCCCTCTCGGTTGTCTGAGGAGTTCAGTGGAAGCCGCCTCCGGCACTTGGAAGGGAAATGTGTCCGGAGACACGAATAAGGGCTTCGCTTGAGCCGGTGGTCGACGACAGACTCCTTCTTCTGACGGGCCACGGGGGAGGAGGAGCGGCTCGAAGGTTCCATGGCGGCGGTTGGCGGCGACCGTTGCCCCGCCATTTCCCGCGCGGCCGCTCCCTCGCCCGGGCCGCTCCACTCCTCCTTACGGGCCCCAGGGGCGATCCCTCAGGCGGGGCCGGCGAGCCTCAGCCTTCGTTTCGGGCGCCCCTTCCCGCCCGGTTCTACGAGGACCACTGGCGGGACCTAGAAGCTCAAAGGGCGGGAAGCGGAGCGACTTGTGGGATCAGGAGGCTCGACGAAACTACTGACGCTGCTACGCGATCGGCTCCCCTCCGAACCGAGAGCAACAGCGCAGCTCCGCCGCTGAACGAAGGCCAGATCCGGCAGCTCCCGCGGTGGGAGGAGGCGGAGTTCAGCGAGGTCCGGGAACTGCCGCCTGGCGGGGGAGCGCGACGCTGCCGTGTGGTAGGCGAGAGAGGGCGTGCAGTGCCCGCCCGCCTCCCTGCCGTCTAGGAGCCGGTCGGCTGGCGGCCGCTGCGGACTGAGTGGCGAGCCAAAGCCTGAAGGCGCTCTGGGCGTGGTCCGGGGGGGAGATGGACGGCGACCGGGCCGCCCGAATCTGTATAGGCCGAACTGCCGTTGGAATGGAGCCTGTTCCCTCGCGTGTCTTCTGGAGGGTTTCGAGAGGACCAAGACGGGTCTGTCTGTAGCACTACGAAAGAGTAAGAGTCTGGCAGCAGCTTAGAGACGAACAAAATTTGTGGCGGGATAGGAGCTCTCGTGAGTCACCGCTCCCTTCTTCTGCAGAGACCAGATATCTGAAGAAATGAGCAGCGAGTGACTCAGGATAGCTCCTGCCCTGCCACAGATTTTGTTTGTTTTTAAGCTGCTACTGGACTCTTGAGAGGACCAGTTCGCCTGCTGCTGGAGGCTCAGACCCCAAGCCTGGTTGTAACCTGCAAACTGCCTGGAGAGAGAGAAAAATGCTGCCCCTTTACTAGAGATGTTATTTACCCTCCATACCAGGGGTCCCCAACCTTGTTGAGCCTGTGGGCACATCTGGAATTCTGACATGGCATTGTTGGGCACAGCAAAATGGGTGCAGAAAGTGGAGACTGCCACAGCTTAACTTCAGTAACACTCTGCGGATCCTTCTGTTGTGGTGGCAGCAGCTGCTGCCAAAGCAACATTTTTTAAAAATCTGCGCACCCAGTCAAATCTCCAATAGCCAATCAGAAGCCTTGCTGGGCGAAAGCCCTACCTGGCCCCTCCCACTTCCTAAAAAGTATTAGGCACCAGAAAAGGTGTTGGAGGTTGCCATGGCGCCCACAGGCACCATGCTGGGGACCCCTGCTCCATGTCAGTTTTTTTTGTACAGTAGGTGAGGCTACCTTCTGGTGTGTTCCCGCAGCAGCCGCCAAGGCGTCCCGCATAGATCCCGGCTGGCTCCTGCGCCCCAAGGGTCACTTCTTCCTCCCCACACATACAGGCCTTCCTCTCGGGGCGCTCCGGGCCTCCCGGACAGCGCTCAGACGCGCAAGCAACTGCCGGCCAGTTTCCAGTCCCCGTCCCC
>NW_015164679.1:324363-440340 GCF_001447785.1 Gekko japonicus
GGCGGGGAGGGGTGCGTTTCTTCGCCTCCCCAACGGTGCTGCTGAATTGCGCGGGGGGGGGGGAGGCACTCCGGCGGGCAAGGGAGGCGCGCCCTGAGGTACTTCGCTTCCTGTGCAGGATGAGGAGGCGACCACCTCGGCCAGCTGAGGGAAAGGGAGCCTCCCAGCGGGACACGCAGCCCAGGGCCTAATGGGGAAGGCAGGCCGGCCAGAGTGGTGCCCTCCTCCAGCCGGCACCCTAAGCGACGGTCTAAAGTTTGTCAGTGACGGGCTGGCCCTGGCCATGAGAAACTTCAGCAGTTTGTGTAGCATCCCTGGACTGGTGGCCTCCCCATCCAAGTACTAACTAGGTCTGGTCCCTGCTTAGCTTCTGAAACCTGATGAGATTGGGTTAGCCTGGGCCATCCAGTTCAGGCTTTCCATACATTAAGCCTCTCTTAAATAGACAGGGCATTCTTCTCCAGGCCTGTTGGCAACTCTGCCTCCAAGCCCTGTTTTCTAGACAGAAACCTGAGCAGATGTGAGTCTCCCTTGCCACTACCCCTGCTGATAGTGGCTGTCCAGAGCAGCCGAAGAAAGCCTTCACATGGAGCATCAAGCCAAGCAACAGAGCTCTGTAGGTTTGCCCCTACTCCGGAAAGTGAGCTGTTCGGGGTGTACTGCAAAAAGTGCTCAAAAAAAGGAATCCTTCAGCAGCTGCTGCAAGACTGGCTATCAGGCAGGAGTTCTGACACAGACCAGTGCAGTTCTGAGGGAGCAAGCCATTGCCCTGTTGTCCAAGGTTCAGCACTTAGAAGCCTTAGAGAAGTCTAAGAGCACAAGGCTAATTATTTACAGCCAAAAGACAGCATCTATTTGCTCACTAGTAGTGCTTTTCATCTCTTGATGCAAGAGTCTCAGAGACAACAGCTACGATTACCAAGACAGATTAACATTCAGAGGAAATGTTTTCAGTCTTTGAAAACAGCTTCAAATGGTACTTCTTCATAAGTTATGCAGGAAGCATCCACATGGATGCACATTTAAAGAACTCAAATGAGACAACAAAAACATTAAGCACTTTGGTAAGAGATACAGAACCAGACGTACTGCCTTTAGTAAGGGGGTAGGCTTAAATGCACTTTGAAGACAACTTCAATCTATATTACGGAGAGCTTTTGGGGTGGGGTAGGATGTTTGCTAAAAAAACCTTAAGCAGTCTGAAACCCATAAACACAAAACAGATAAGATGTGATAGAAATGCAGCTTAGTGTATTGAGGACAAAAGCTAGGATATCTGAAGAGAACTGTTGTCTTCAGGGGGAATATGTGTGGGTGAAGAAGACTGAAAGTGAAAATGCTGAGCTAAAGATGAAACCACTGCGGACACAACCCCGTAGCGAGATGATTTTCAGTGTGTGGGGGCATTGGGGGGCATGACATCACTTCTGACATCACAAAAGCAATAAAGTAAAATAGAAGAGTCCCCCCCCCCCCCGTCACCCTTCTAGCTACGGGCCTGATCTCTTCCTTCTCCCTCTGTCCTGAGGACAATAGGCAATGCAGCTACTTCCCAGGCAGCAAGTTGCTCTCACTGGCATGGCTGGGGCAGCAAGAGGGTGTGAGGATGCGGATGGGAAGGAGGGGGGGGGTATGGAACCCACTGAGGTTGACCTGGGTAATGGAGCCGAGCAGGGTGAGCAGTAGCTGAGGAGGCGGGTGAGGGGGATGCCATATGCTGAGTGAGAGCAGGAGGGCCAGCCCCCCCCCCTTTCCTTCCTTTCCAGCTTAGCGTAAGACAATGCCAGTATGGTTAAATGCATAACATAACAAAACCCCATAAAAGGTGGGAATTACTTTGAGAGAATTTTGAATGCTCACCCGATGGTCAAAAAAACTTTATATCATGTATACGAAAACAAGGTGACGAGAGAGGAGGTCCCATGACTGATAGACAACTTAAAAACTGATAAATAACCGGGCCCGGATGGCATACATCCGAGAGTTCTGAAAGAACTCAGATGTGAACTTGTGGATCTCCTGACAAAAATATGTAATCTTTAATTAAAATCTGCCTCTAAGGACTGGAAGGTAGCTAACGTCACTCCCATCTTTAAAAAGCGTTCCAGAGGAGATCCGGGAAATTACAGGCCAGTCAGTCTGACTTCGATACCGGGTAAATTGGTGGAAACTATTATTAAGGAAAGAATTAGTAGGCACATAGATGAACAAAAACTATTGAAGACTCAGCATAGGTTCTGTAAGGGAAGATCTTGTCTCACTAACCTGTTAGTGTTCTTTGAGGGAGTGAACAAACATGTGGACAAGGGGGATCCAATAGATGTTGTTTACCTTGACTTCCAGAAAGCTTTTGATAAAGTTCCTCATCAAAGGCTCCTAAGTAAGCTCAATAGTCATGGGATAAAAGGACAAATCCTTTTGTGGATCAAAAACTGGCTGATTAATAGGAAACAGAGTATAAATGGGCAATTTTCTCAGTGGAGGGTGGTAAGCAGTGGGGTACCGCAGGGATCAGTACTTGGTCCGATGCTTTTTAACTTGTTTATTAATGATTTAGAGTTGGGAGTAAGCAGTGAAGTGGCTAAATTTGCAGATGACACAAAGTTGTTCAGGGTGGTGAGAACCAGGGGGTCACCACACCTCAAAAAGGATATAGCATTGGAAAAAGTGCAGGAAAGGGCAACTAGAATGATAAAAGGGTTGGAACACTTTCCCTATGAAGAAAGATTAAAGCGCTTGGGGCTCTTTAGCTTGGAGAAACGACGGCTGAGGGGTGACATGATCGAGGTTTATAAGATTATGCATGGGATAGAGCAGGTCAAGAAAGAAGTACTTTTCTCCCTTTCTCACAATACAAGAACTTGTGGGCACTCCATGAAATTGCTGAGCGGTCAGGTTAGAACAGATAAAAGGAAGTACTTCTTCACCCAAAGAGTGATTAACACATGGAATTCACTGCCACAGGAGGTGGTGGCGGCTACAAGCATGGACGGCTTCAAGAGGGAACTGGATAAACATATGGAGCAGAGGTCCATCAGTGGCTATTAGCCACAAGGTATAGATAGGAACTCACAGGCTGGGGCAGGTGATGTATTCTTGGTGCTTGGGGGGGGGGGGCAACAGTGGAAGGACTTCTAGTGTCCTGGCCCCACTGATGGACCTCCTGATGGCACCTAGTATTTTTGGCCACTGTGTGACAGAGTGTTGGACTAGATGAGCCATTGGCCTGATCCAAGATTGGCTTCTCTTATGTTCAAAGACAAGTCTTATCTTACAGTAATTATGTTTTGTTTTCATAATTATTTTCTGTATGATTTTAATACATTTTGCTGTTTTATTTTCAGTATGCGATTATTTTTAAAATGGAAACTTTTTTGCCTTACATTTTATACAATAATGAAAACATTGTCCTATCTTCATAAAAATATTTTTTGCAATGAAAAGGTGTGCAATGGCTGGCTATGGGGATGGTGGAGGCCAGATAATAATTATTTTTAATGAAGTTCCAGTTTTTCTTTTAAAATGCTAATTTATTGATAGGCTGAAATTAAATTGTTCAGTAATCTGTCCCGTTTTGATAGTTTTTTGTCAGTTGTCAGTATTTGGCCAGTTTTTTAAAATTTTGGTCAGTAAAATCAGTAATTTTGACCCTTTGACTAGTTTCCACCCCTGATTTTGTGACTGGCTCTGCCTCCTGTGGCAGCCATTTTGTTGTTGCATGTGCTGTGTCAGAATTCCAAATGTGCCTGCAGGATCAAAAAGGTTGGGGACCCCTGTTGTATATAATGACCTGGTGTGATGATATGACTGCACAAGGTTTGTTTTGTCGAAGTTCTTTGGCGAATTGTGATGTAAGTTGCTTGAATCCTGAGCCCAATTTTTCTTCTCTATTTTAGCCAAAATCAAGTGGAAGAGAATGACCAGGAATGTAGACTGAGTACCGAGATACTAGAATTTCTTGCAGAACTGGCTGCTGGAAAGTGAGGAAGATCCATGATCTTTAGTGGCTTCCTCTTATTGCTGGATCCAGCCCATTGAATTCCTTTCTTTGATAGCCAAATCCAGTAGTTCTCAAAACAGACAAAGTTTGTAGGTGTTGGTCCACCAAAAATTTCAAAACAGAAGTTGTGAGGTATCTTTTTGTTAGGACCAACTAAAATATCACAAAACAATGTGCAAACTTTTGAATTCCTTAGAACTACTAATCAGTCTGGATGTTCAATACAAAACAAAATGGGGAAGGGGTGAGAGGTGTGTCACGAGGTGTTACTGGCATGACGGTGATTTCCCAGTCTTCAGCATCTATAGTGTATGGGATGTGTTGCATACTTAACTGGATTACATAAAGGGGGATGCAAACAGTTTTCAGGATGCACTGGTGCATCCACACCGTTATTTTGGTTGGTCCCATTAAACCTATGTTAAAGGGATGAAATATTTTTCTCCAGGTAGCTGGCAGCCCTAAACAAAAGCAGCAAACCCAACCAGGACACCTGCAGACAAGGTAGTGTTTTCTGCATACTTAGTGGACTCTGCCAGCGATAGTGCAGAAAACGATGCCCTTGTTAATCAGTCAAACACAGAAGTAAAACCCCCTCAAAAATGGCCGGATGAGGACAAAATGTATGTGTGAAATATTGAAAGCCTCATTGTGACATTCTCTGTCTCCCTAAAGTTGCTCAAAATTAATCAAGCTGGGATTTTTTTTAAGGGGGGAGACTGATTTACTGTTTTAAGTTTCAGAATTAAAGTTTTCTGCATACCTGTGAGCAGAGGTCATTACGGGGGGGAACGCAGTTCCCCCGGGTGAGGTGCAGGGGGTGGGGCACATGACAAAGCCCCGCCCCCTGCTTCCAGCCGCCCCGCTTCCGGCCCTCATTCAGCCAGGAGGAGGCAGGAGAAGAGGGAGGGTAAGTTGCTTCCTCCCCGCCTCTCCCCACCCCTGCCTGCCTGGGGCAGGGAGGGCCTTGGCAGGGCTTCCTCGCACTCCCGCTGGCCTTGCAGGTCCACCGCCGGGCCCCTGATGTCAGGGGGTGTGGCATATGCTAATGAGTTATGCTAATGAGTTCCCCTAGCTCTTTTTCTACGAAATGACCCCTGCCTGTGAGTTCTGTTTTGCTAACTTACTTGCTCTCAACCGTCACATTTACTGAATTGCAGCATTCCATATGTAATACAGTTTGGTCTTTTCTGAGTACCTCTGCAATTTAATGCTTTTTGGAGGGAAATGTGGGCTTTTAAGTTAATAATACACTGAGATGAATAATACACTAAGGAGGAATTTTTGTGGGAACCTGTAATATGTGGTATGTGTGTAATAGTATGTTGTTAATATATTTAATAGGAAGTTGTTAATGATGTATTAAATATTGACTGTTTTTGTGATAGAGGGTTTGATTACTTTTCCAGTACTAGTCTGCGGTATATTATATACACTTTTCTTCTTTCTGACTGCATTGTGTGACAATTGTGTCACGATGAACATTTGTATCACCTTTCATTGTTTTTATTATATTTTAAGCCTGTCTTCCACATTAGGATTGCCATTGTTGTGTTTTCACCTTTCTCAGGGCCTTTGTGTCTTTAACGGCTGCCTGGCCAGGAATTGAAGTTCACCTTTTCACCGACATGGCAGGAAAATGATACAACTGATGAGTTCCTACATATTGTGAAACTGCAGCAGCCCTGCCTGACAAAAAAGTGTCAGTTTTCTCAACATGTAAGTGAAGTCTGATCAGGTCTTGTGTATGTAGAAAGAACTGCCATCCTTTTTCTGTGACTTTTTGGGACTTTCCACTGGACTTTTTCAGTGGTGAGGCCTGTTCTTTTGAATGCTCTCCCCCTTGAGGCACGAGGCCAAAATGTTTCTTTTTACCCAGGCTCTTAACTAGGGTTTTTTATCTTTTTCAGGTGCTTATGCTCTGTTTCTAGTCTATTTTATGTATGTTTTTATGCTTTTGAATGTTTATTTATGCTGCTTTTTTGCCCCTAGGTTTGCTTGTAAAAGCTTGTTTTTAATATTGATCATTTGTATTGTTTTGATTTTACATTTATGTATGAGTAGGGTTGCCAACTTTTAAACTGGTCTCCTGTTGCTACTCCTGTAATATCAGTTAAATCTGCTGCAAATACCAGCGAGTGGTATTTACTTTCGTGCCATGAGAAGCTTATACTGCCCATTTCCACACATTAAGCCTCTATTAAGAGGACTGGCCATTTTTTCTCCTGACTGGTTAGTAGCCCTAATTGTGAGCCACATCAAGCTGGTCTCTGGAGAAACAGCACATACATTTCCTAAATAAATAAATAATCCCAACAGCCATATCTCTGCTCCGAAATGCATTTTCCTCCTGTGGGGTTCCAAACAGATGTTTACTGTTGAAAAACATTTATTTGGAATCTCATGACAAGGAGTGTCTCAGGGACGGATTTGGAACGGAGAAACAGTGGATAGGAAAAGGGTGAACACCTCCTTCTGTCTTCTGCTGTTTTTCCACTTTAAATTGCCTGTTTATTACGCTGCGATCATACACACAATTAGACCCGACATAGGCGTGAATGCCAGGCGGATTTAAAGGGCACGATCAGACAACAACAACTGGCAAGCACCCCGCAGCCATTGGCAACCCGTTCTGCTCCGCTGCAGAAGCGGAGTTAAAAGACACCGGGGGAAATCCAGTAGTAAACAAGTTGCGACGTGCCACGGACAGACTTTCCTGTGTCTGATTGCTCCAGCACGCTCTCATGGCGTCGGGATGGTCTGATCAGGCCATCCCAACTCTGTGCCGTTGTTTTTTTCCACCTTCGCAGTATGCGCATCATTGCAAACTCCATAGGGAGCCCTCGGTGCAAAGGTGCGATTCATCGATCCCTCAGTTAAGCGCATGGGGGGAAATGGCACAACCCCCCCGACTCACCCGCAGTAGCGTCTGATCACATACTGACGGTCTGCGCCTGCAATTTCAAAGGGAGGTGTGATCGTGCAACTGCGGGTCAAATTGCTTCAGAGGAAATAGCTCCCCCCCCCCCCGTTTTTTTTGGCACGTGTGACCGCAAACTCAGTGTTTTAGCCCCAAACTGTGGAAGGTTGCTGTATGGTCCTTACTCCTGCATAAGCATGTATAGAAGATGTTTCTGTTGGGAAGATTCTAGTGTGTTAGCAGACATTGCTCCCTTCAGAAATGAATTTCCCCCAGTTCTCTGCAAGCTCATGCTCCAGTTCAACTAAAGTTAAGTCGCAACGAAAGCAGTGGCTATTAAGTCAGTCTTAATTATTTAGTTGGTTTCAGTAAGGCAGCTCAATCCTAACCATGATTGCTCAGAAGTATGTTTCACTGAGTGCAACAGAACTTACTTTTTAGTAAGTATGTTCAGATTGCAACTTGTTTTGGTTGGAGTGTGATCTGGATGTTTTTGGTATTCCATAGATTGCCCAATTCCTATTTTAGATTGTTCTTATTCAAGACAGGTTTTCCTGTGTGGAATGGTTTGTATATAACTTTGTATTTTGTTATTTTGGAGGAGTTGTTTCAAGCCATTTCATAAATAACTGAAGTTTCATCTGTGCTCTAGTTTAAACTGCGGCTAAAAATGGTTCTTGGGGAAACAAAAGGGCTTCTAGATTTCGAGCTTGATTCACAGGAAATATTTACTTATATTCTATGGAATTTGTTGTTGGCCAGAAATACATTCATACAGTTTACTTTTCATAGAGCAATATTTAATCCAATTATTTTAAAACAGTAAACACCACTAGATGGAAGTAGAACCTAAAAAACTGTAAGACTTCATTCATACTTTTCCATCTCATTTCTTAAGAGAGGGTAGATTACAGTTTTGTAATAATAAAGGCTAACTATCTAAGGAAAGGTTTAGTAGCAGAAAAGGGCATTTGCCTGTGACTCAGTAGTAGAGGTCCTGCTTTGCATGCAGGAGAGTTACATAGTCCTCTTTCTCCATGTATCTAGTTGGTTAATTAATATTTTCAGTTTAGATAGAGTTGTGTATAGTTCTGTCCTGGAACATTTGTCTATGGGGAAGATTTTTTTTCTCTTTTTTTGAGGCAATTTGAAGTGCTGTCTGCAACTAAATCCACCACCTTCAAGCAGGCTCAAGCAGGTAGAAGTGTGTGGTTCAGTTTCTCGTCCTTGGCTAGAACTTTTGTGACAGTTGCCACCAGAGGGTGCTCCACAACAAGATTAGTGGTGGGAGAGGGAAAGAAAGGAGGCATCTGCTGCATAGGGTTCTCTGGCTAGATGTAACATGACTTTTATTGAGTTTGTGCACTGTGCAGAGCATATTGCTGCTTGTATACCTAGTTTGGTATTAAGAGTTGAACCTGAAGCAAAGTGGGTGGGGGACTAGCTTTGCAGGAGCAGTAAATACTTCCTCTGCTATACTAATGCTATGGTTTGGGCAAGGATCCATGCTGCCTGAAGACTTGGTCTGCATGGCTTCCAGAGATAGGTAACAATGCATGGCTGCCTCCTGTCCAGTTGTAAAAAAGGATACGGAAATTGACTTGGCATGCTGAAGGAAAAAACAAGGCCAGGATGGAAGGAATATGGCAGCTAATGGTAGAGCTTTAGTGGGTCCATATACTGGAGTCATCTTTGCTGGCTCTAATAGCTATTACCAGAATGTGATTTAATTTCTTGCTGTAATGTTTCTTAAGATTCAAATCACCTGACAAAACATGGTTTCAGGGATGAGGTTTTGAAAAGAGTGCCTCTGTTAAAGGCATAGGAGCTGTCTCAAGTTTGGAGTAGGGAGAGGGTTTTTACATTAGAGCATCATGCATTTACCTCTTAATAGAAGCCGGTTCTCCTGCACAGGGCAAACCAGGCTGGGCACATGAGACCACAAGGTTGGTCATAAATGAATTGGCAGCAGCTCTCCAAAGTACAAGGCTGACTCCTTTCCCAGCCTTTCTACTCAAAATCCCTTTACTGGAGATTCTGGGGATATAACTTATTTATTTATTTAGGAGATTTTTATGCCACGTCTTCAGAATCCTGCTCGAACATCATGCATGCAAAGCATGTGCTTTACCAGTGAGCCATGGCCCTCTCTCCTGTAGACTGGCCCTCTTAGTAATGGAACAGCCTCTACTCTGTTTGAATCATGGCTCGATTGGAAATTGTGAGTCGCACGATCGAGCACTTCAAAGTGTGTTTGTTTTTTTTCAAATGCTCACAATATTTCTGGTGTATCATGAAAGTTTTGCATATGTGTATTCACATGCTGCTTTCCTGTGGCTGTCCCTGTAACCCTCCACCATCTGCTACATCCACTCAACAGAAAACAACAACAACAACAAATGTAGAGGCACTTTCTTTCCATGTCTGAAACCTGCTTGGAATTTAGAGAGCACAGAGATGCCGCAAGTGTTCTTCCAGCACCATGGCCTTGTTCAGTCTGCCTGATTCTCCAAGTTGAGCATTTATAATGGTCTAAAATTTATAGTGGTCTAAAATGGATCAAAACAGTTTCCCTGCCACTTGGGAACTGTAGTGCTTTTTAAAAATGTTTTGTGTAAACTATTGATACTGTAGTCGGAGTCTGTAAGTTTTGAGCATGCATCACAATGATAAATGCCACCAACAGCACAAGCGCAAAAGTAGCACATCCACTCAAATTGTAGCTAATTTTTACCTATTTGTGATGACCCTAGCCATATATAATCCAAGGAAGCTGATAAATAATGGGCATGGGCCAACGGCAGCTTCCTAGACAGTTGCTGTACCAAATACCACCTCAGCAGATGTGAGACTATTCACAATGTTGCTTGTTTTGAGTAGTGAAAAAATCATCAATGCAATCACACAAAGAACTCAAGAGGAAGCAGGCACATTTGATCTTCAAGTGCCTCATTTATGGAAACAACCATCCCTGGTTCTGTTGATGCTGTGCACGTTTCAACTCTACCCCCCCCCCCGATTTTCAGTAGCAGAATACAACTTGATTCATGTTTGTTGATGCTGTGAAAGTTGAATGGATATTGTGCATAAAGACCGAGTACTGCACACGTTCATCTGGCATAGAGCATTTTTGAATATTTCATTTAGAAAAGATGCCTTAACACCCCTAAGTACTTTGCTGCTCCACACATGGGTGGCTCATGCAACCATTGTGTTTTATGTTTAAAACTATTGCAACACACAGAAGGGGCAGGAAAACAATGCAGGAAACGTTGGAATGCAATGGCTTGTCAACAGCATCATCTGGATTCTCTGTAAAAATGGAGTGAAGGACTCCAGGGAATTCCATGCTATACAGCAAGTTTCAAAGCAGCCCAAGTCTTCAAATCCAGCTTTAACATGGTTAAACTTTATCTTTTAATCTGCTGCAAAACAGAGTTGGGCTTCAGTGTGAGAAGATATGAATAGAGAATGAGCTATTCCCACTGGGAGAGCTTTCATTTAGAAATAGGCTGCTACCCATCCCCACCCCCCATATGAAACATCTCCCCTTAAGCCAAGAGCAAGTTTAGGTCCTGTTTGTGCCGCTGGCCCAGCTGGGTTCTCACCATCAAATGCAGACTTCTAAACCGTGACATCAGATTGATGAAAGGGAAATACAAAGATGGGCTGTTTGCCAGTGATATCTGGCAATGCGATCAGAGAGCTCTGAAGAAAAGGAACGCAGAAGAAAAACCTGTCCAAGTAGCTCCCTGCCCGAGGTTGGATAAATAAATAATTATGGAGGGGGACCATGCACAGCTGAATTAAAATGAACAGGAAGTGTATGTTTAATGAGAAGAACATAAAAAGCCCTTCTAAATCAGACCAATGGTTCTCTAGTTGAGCATCCTGTTTCCCACAGTGGCCAACCAGATGCTCCGGAAGGCTCACAGCAGGGGGCCAGAGGTCAAAGCGTCCCTCTGCTGCCACCCCATAGTATCTGGCATTCAGCAATATGGTGCCTCTGAAGATGGAGCTCCCATTTAACCATTGCAGGCATTAGCTATTGGCCACTGATGGACCTATCCGCCATTTTAAAGTGTCTAACGTATGTGCCGTCACTACATCCCTTGTGGCAGTGAGTTCCACAGACTGATTGTTGATTGTGGGAAGAAGTGATTTGCTTCAGGTGGCACTCAAGTCAACACTTGCCAAGAGTGGGTGGGTAGAGAGCACATCTCATTGGGCACAAACCAAGACAACCCAGGCCAGGAGCCAGCAGTCACCGTGCTACAACCCTGGCAACTGCCAAGAAATATTTCTCACTCAGGACCCAGCAAGGGACAAGTCAGATAGACAACCCTGAAAAGGCCATAAAGTAGCCAGCTGAGGCTAGAGACCTGGCAGAAGTGGGTGGTGGACAGCGGGCATGTCAAGGGCATGGAAAGGCTTTTATACCACAGCAAAGTTGGGCTGAGGTGGACTATTTCCCAGGTCTCTAAGCTCCCAGGTTAAGTAGGAGGAAGGGAGAGACTGCCCCCTTTTCTCTATGTTGAAGCCAGTTTTCAAAGTGGGCTGGAAAAGAGCAGGATGTGTCAAGAAGGACTGTGAGTCAGGAGGCAGTGAGACCAGCATGGTATAGTGGTTCAAATGTTGGACTGGGATCTGGGAAAGCCAGGTTTGCACCCCATCTCTGCTATGGAAGCTCACTGGGAGACCTTGGGCCAAGTCATTCCCTCTCAGTGTGACTTACCGCACAGGGGTTTTGTGCAGGTAAAATGAAGAAGAGGAGACAGATGTAAGCTGCTTTGGTCCCCACTGAGGAGGAGTGGGGCACAAAAGCCCACACATTTTCTTCTTTCTGTCCTGAATATACTGCCTATCGACTTTGCTGGGTGACCCCTAGTATTTTTAGAAGGAGAGAAAAAACACTATTCATGATCCTAACCCTAACCCCTCTTTGTCAATTTTCCCCTAAACTTAAAAACCCAAACCATAACCTTGCCATTCCCCCATACTCTCCCTTAATTTCCAGACCCTATGCCAGTGATAACGAACCTTTTAGAGACCGAGTGCCCAAACTGCGACCCAAACCCCACTTATTTATCGCAAAGTGCCAACGCGGCAATTTAACCTGAATACTGAGGTTTTACTTTAGAAAAAACAACTCATACATTAACTTAAGATGATCCAAACAAAGTAAGGAAAGCAATCCCAAATGCTTTCATTTACTTAAAATTATTTGGCAGAGAATTCAACACTTTAATGATGGTCTGGGCCTGGTTGGGGCGATGGCATGCGTGCCCACAGAGAGGGCTCTGAGTGCCACCTCTGGCACCTGTGCCATAGGTTCGCCACCACTGCCCTATGCGGTCCATACCATTTCCCTGATTAGTATTGGCAGAGCAAGAACCTTAGCCAAGATCCATTGATGGGGCAGCCACGCTGGTTCCATACACTATATGAATAAGACCGCTGGGGAGGAGTTGCAGGAGAGGCCCACTCTGTGCTTGTGCCCTTAACAGAAGGTTGAAATGCAGAGAGCAGCAGGTGAAGCGGTTCATGGCATAAAAACCCAAACCCATGTATGGCTTCCCTGAGGCTTTTGCTTCCCATTCAACAATAGCTGGCTATATCCATCTGCGCCAATGGGCCAGAGAACCTCTCACAACCCGCTAATTTCTGTCCTTGGGCTCTGACCACCAATGTTAATGCTTACTATTGTGTTTTAATATTTTAGAAGAAGAAGAAGAGATTGGATTTATACCCCGCCCTTCACCAGGAGTCTCAGAGCGGCTTACAAACTCCTTTCCCTTCCCCTCCCCACAACAGACACCCTGTGAGGTGGGTGGGGCTGAGAGAACTCTGACACAAATTGCTCTTTCAGGAACAGCTGTGCCAGAGCTTGTGACTGACCCAAGGTCACATCAGCAGGTGCAAGTGGAGGAGTGGGGAATCAAACCCGGTTCTCCAAGATTAGAGTCCGTGCACTTAACCACTACACCAAACTGGCTCTCATTGATGGGAGTTTAATTGTATTTACTGTATTGCTATTATGTTGTTACCCACCCTGAGCCCGCTTGTGGGAAAGGCGGGCTATAAAATTAATGAATTAATTAAATAAAGGGCCTGGGTTCCCCCATCCTGATTTTGACTCTTAACAGTCAGATGTCAGGACTGAGGGAGCTTGTTTCCCAAGACTGTGGACCCAGTTTCCATTGGGAGCACGGCTGGGGGAGACTGAAACCCCTTTTCAACCTTTGCTGCAGTTCTGATCTGAATTGGGGCCCCGTGTGATGTCTGACTGCAAAAGTGAGGTTGGGAGAACCCAGATGCTGAGTGTAGCTTGGCCCTTTAAGAACAAATACAATCACTTGTTAATTGCTGCAGTTTAGACTGCTGCTGAAAAGACAGCTCCAGGGGCTAGTCTAAAAGCTGGCAATTCCAAGTTAGAGAAAAGGGTCTCTGCTCAGTTCCCCAGCATCTCCATTTAGGATGTTGGATGGTAGGGTTGGGAGAGGTTTCTGAAACCCGGAGTCGCATCTAGCCTTCCTTTACTTTTCCAGCTGAACTTTGCAAAAACTGAATGGAAAACTCAAGTCCTGTGGTACCTTAAAGGCTTGCCTGATCTCATGTTACAAAGTACACAAAGCTGGGTCTGGGGTCTCTACCCTGCATCAAATGGAATACAGTCAGACATAAGTGGTGGATTCTCTTCAGCTGTGTGTGTGTGTGGTGCCTAGTTTGCATCAGGACTGCAGCATCTGTGAAGACAGGGCTTCTTGGAACATGGGGAGGCAGCTCTTTGTCTTGTTTGAGAAACTCACATGTGTCCCAGGAAACACTGGGTTTCCCAAGATAGTGCCCTCTGGGACTGCTTCAGGTTAGGAAAGTGGTACAAAGGGGAAGGCTGAAACCCGCCTGCATGTGTGCCAATATGTATCAAGGCACGGGCAGGCCCATAGTAAGGATTTTTTTCCTGGGGGGGCTTTAAACATTTTAAGGGAGCTTGGATCTAGCATCCTCCTCACGCATACAACATGCATACAACACTTGCGGGGCGTGTGGGAACTGAGGAGAACATACGAAGTACACGGGTTGGGTCTTGTCTGACACAGGGAGGGGATCCTAGGCCCAACCTGTGTACTTTGTAATGTGTGAATTGGAAATTTGTTGTAGCAAAAGTGAACAGGAGCCTGTGATACCTCTAAGACTAACAAGATTTTATTCCAGCAACAGCTTTCATTGACTACAGACCTCCTCTAATGCTGACAGCCAGTACTGTGTAACAGTTCAGAGTGTCAGACTAGGATCTCAGAAACACGGGTTCAAATCCTCACTCTGCCATGGACACTTGCTGGGTGACCTTGGGCCAATTACATACTCTCAGCCTAAGCTACCTCACAGGGTTTTTTGAGTAAAAAATAAGGAGAGGAGAACAGTGCAAACTGTGTCAGGGAGAAAGGTACGTAAAATGAAATAAATAATTAGATAAATAATTAGATAAATAATTAGATAAATAAATCTGACAAAATGGACTCTAGTCCACAAAACCTTACATTGAAATAATTTCTTTAGTCTTTAAAATACCTCTGGGCTCCTGTTTATTTTTGCTGCTATAAACTAACATGGCTAGACATCCGGGATTATTATCCATTTATTGTATATTCCAGAAGAGTCACTATGTTAGTCTGCTGCAGCCAGTTGCTGCAATCCTGAAGACACTTTGCTGGGAGTAAGACCCACTAAGTAACATGGAATTTACTTCTGAGCAGACCTGCTTAGGGGTCCTTCCTCTGTGTCCTTCCTAAGCACACAGCTTTGTTCACAGACGCTGTTGCTAAAGGGGAATTCTTTTCTGGATCACATAAGCTTAAGGATGATGGTGATCTTGGGAGGGGGGGAACCCTTGAGCCAAAGGGATGCTTCACTTAACTAGGCTTGGTGGTCAGCTGGGTAGAATTCAGAGCACTAGCATTTACAGATCTTTTTTTCTACCCCCCCCCCCACCTTTCAATTCTAAAAGCAAGCTCTTACTCTTTAAATGGAAGCTGCCATGTCACAAACCTAAAACCTTTTGTGTTTTTTTCAATACTTAGAGGGGGTGAACCAGTGCTCCAGATGGGCCAGTGCACCCACCAGCCCCACCCTGGCTATGGACCTGCTGAAATCCTGAGCAGCTGCTGCCAGACTGTCTTCATGTTCTTGGAGTTGCTCAGTAAAGGCCCCTAAATAAGGTGGCTTCCTCTGTAGAAGACGGTCACCACTAGGGAGCACTATCAGCCTGTTATGCTGCAAGGCAAACAATTTTTTGCCGCATCGGAGCTTTTATGGCATGCTAAGAAAGGGGGGCTGGATCTGGGAACCTTTTGGTGAACCCAGCTCTGGTTTTCACTTATTGCAGACATACGTTTGAGCATGCATGGGCCAAGCCTCAGGTGACAGGGGAGATGTATGGTTCAGGGTGGGAACGGCATAGAAGTTTAGCTCAAAACCAGACATACCTCGGCTCTCGTTTTCGCTTTGGGAACCTGAATGGGTTTGAAACAGATTCACAGGCATTGAGCATCTGCAGCCAAAGGAGCCTCCAGTTTCCAAAGGTATATGCATGTGGGAGCTACCCAGCCCTACCGCAGTCTTTCGTAGAAGAGTATAATACTGAACTGAAAATATTAGACACTGATCTCCAGCGATCCTTGTTTACAATGAGAGGTCCCCACTTTCCGGCCCCTGTCCCCTAGTGGGGATGTATTTTGGTTCTCATGCACATGAACAATGTGCTTCCTCCACACACTTCCATTTGGGCCATAACCCATTCAAATTGGTTAATTTTGCTGAATGTTTTCAAGTTGTACCCAATGAAGCTGATAGGTAATATATTCCGGACAGGAAAAAAGGGAGTACTTTTCCACTGAATGTGTAATTAAATAAGAAATTTGCTGCTAGGGGCCGTCGTGATGGCCACAGGCATGGATGCCTTTAAAAGGAGATTCAACAGACTGATGGAAGATGGTTCATTAGTGGTCACTAAGCAAGATGACTAAAGAGAAACCCCACATCCAGAGGAGTTAAATCTCTAAATGCCAGTGCTAGGAGGCAACTTCAGGAGGCCTCTGTGCCCTGTTCGGTAGGCCTTCAGGACAAGTGGTTGGCTACTGTGTGAAACAGATGCTGGACTAGATGGACCATTGGTCTGATTCAGCAGGGCTGTTCTTATGTTATTATCTTATAATATACAGTAAGAAACAGCCCTGAAGAGGGAAAACAGGAAAATAGGTGTTACTAGTCCAAAGAAAGGGATGGATCCTACCCCTATCCTGTCATTCCACTGAGCAGAGTTTGAAGCCTTCCTTTAACCTAAGGAGACTTCCTCCAACGTAAATGGCCTTTCTGTTGGAGGAGGAACCACTTAAACTGAAGGAAGGCTCCTTAGAGAATGGTTGGATCCACCCCAGTTATCATTTTTTTCATCTGTGAAATGTTTGGGAGAGTGAGCCTAGAGTCCTGATTTTAAGATCATAAGAAGAGTCTTGCTGGATCAGAACAGTAGTCCACGTCTCACACTGTGGCCAACCAGTTTCTCTGGAGGGCCAACAACAGGGCATAAAGGCCAAGGCCTTCCCCTGATGTTGCCCCCCTGGCACTAGTATGCCTCTGAATGTGGACGTTTTCTTTAGTTATCATGTCTAGTAGCCACTGATAAACCTATCCTCCACAAACCTGTCTCATCCACTTTTAAAGCTGTCTACACCTGTGGCCATCATTACTGGCAGCAAATTCCACATTTTAATCACTTGTTGAGTAAAGTATTTCCTTTTGTCCATGCTGAATCTCCTGCCAGTCATCCTTCTCAGATGCCCCTGAGTTCTGGTATTTTGGGAGAGAGTGAAACAGTTTTCGCTGTCCACTTCATCTACCCCATGCATAACTTTATAAACCTTTATCGTGTACACCCTTTGCTGTCTCTGGAATCCTCTGATACCAGGTTGGCTGAGCCAGTGTCAGGGCACAGAATGTTAAGGTGCTCGAAGGAACTAAACTGCTCCTGTGAGGGAAGGGAGAAGTTGTCAGTTTTGACTGGGATTAAAACCTCATGGGAGAAGATGGCAGGCTGCAAAGGCTGTTGTGATCATGTACCTTGTGTTCATTAATTTTATGAGTACCACCTGGCAGAAGAAAACCAGGAATGCAGTCAAAAAGGATGAGTGAAGAGGGCCCATTGGAGAAGCTTGGCATTCTGAAAGGAAGTTGCTGTTTTGACAGCCTCGCTGTATCTCAGTGTGCTGACATGACACTTGAGAGAGACAACAGTGGCATCTCCCAATAGCAAGGACCACACAGATCTCAGAATAGCATCAGGCAGCAGAGAGAGAGCGAGAGAGCACTGTGCTTCTCAAGCAAAGCCATTAGCTGTGCACTCGGCTTGTCTTTTTCCAGGTGCCATGGTGACAGAGGGGCTGGGCCCTCCCAGAAGGCCCTGCCTGGAAGCATTTTATTTGGTGGAGGAGCAAGAAAGGGAAGGGAGGGGGCATTTAATTAAGGACCCTTTCCTCCTCTTCCCTCCACTCTTCGCTCTGGCAGAGTCTCCTGTGGGTTTCACTTGCCAGCCACTTGCAGCTCCTTAAGTCAGTGGGGCTGGTAAATAATTCAGCAGCTACTCCAAAGGCAAAAAGAGTCAGGAAGGAAGAGGAAACGGAAGGGAAGAGCTTGGGATGGAAGAGAGAGTGAGAAAGGGACAGCATTGGGGAGGTGCTTTCTATGAGCCCCTACACTCCTTTTGCATACTCTGAAAAGAGATATTTCCATCCCACCCCTAAATATTCTGATTGCTTCTGAGTCAAGGGTTCTAGAAGTCCCTGGTTTTAGATACGTGGATATCATATTACAGAAAAATCTGACTGTTGCCTGCTGTCCACTTGCCTCTTCAGCCATTGGCCAAGCTGCTGAAGTCTTACAGAAGGTTCACAAACATTCTGACTTCTCCTCCAAATCTGTCCTGCAGCCTCTCTGTCCACATGACTGATCCAGTCCCTAATTTATTTTATTTATAGTCATGCCTTTCTCACTGAGGCTCAAGGCAGATTTGTTGGATATTGTAATTCTGCATGCAGGAGCATCTGAGAGGGAAAAAAAGTTAAGAGAATCCTCTCTCCTACATTTGGCAGTTGGCTCTGCCCTCTCATCAGTTAAATGTTGAGCCTCTTCGGCCATTGCTTGCCTTCTGTTTTATATAAGACCTCGCTTCTTCTCTCTTACCTGGGCTTGGAGCTGTAGCAAGTTAACCTTTCCGAAGATAATCTGTTCACAGAAGTTAAATGTACCTACATGAATATGTCATGTAAGATATGCTTCTATTTTGTAAGTAAATTTTCTTTCTCTTCTTACCATTGGAGTCAGATCATCTTTCTAATTAGTTTGAACAACATTTCCCCCTTCACTGGGAAATGTGGAGAATCAGGGATACTTATGTGAAAAAGCTTGTGTTTCCAAGGCAAATTCTTTTGTTTATTTATTTAACTCAATAGGATAATACTGTGTTAATCAATGTAACCAACAGAATGGGACATCCAATGAGTAATGTAATAGGATTGAGAGACGGCAAACATCTGAAAATAAGCAGAAATTTGAGACTAAGCTGAAACAGTGCATAAATATTAATGTGTCAAACAATTATTACATAGAAATTATGTAGTAGCATAATACATACAGCAGCAGACAGTACGTACCATACACTTTCTATAGTCCACAGCCCCTTTCCCTTCATTAAAACATCATTCTGAACCATTCTGTTACAGGATAGCCCTATTACCTGTGTAAAAATGCCTTCCTGAATAATTAGGTTTTCCAGTTTGTGGGATGCCAGGAGAGTGAGAACCTACCTGACCTCCTCAGGAAAGCTATTTCACAAGGTGGGGGCCACAACAGAGAATGCACAGGTACGGGCAGTTGTTGATGTTGCCCATCTGCTCAGTGGCACTTTTAGCAGACCCTGTTCAGATGGCAGAGCACAGAGGTAGAGGTGGTCCTGCAGAAATGAAGGTCCAAGGCCATGAAGGGCTTTGAATGTGATAGCCAATACCTTGAATTGAATTCCGTAACTGATTGGCAGACAATGGAGTGACTGCAGAATGGGAGTAATATTCATTCTCCACCAGACATCCAGATAATAACCAATCTGTGGCATCCAACACCAACTGGAGTCTCCAAGGGGACTTCAAGGGGAGACCTATACAGACTCTTAAACTGAAGAAAGTTGGGAAAACCACTAGGCCATTCAAATTTGACCTAGATCACATCCCTTATGAGTGTACATTGGAGGTGAAGAATAGGTTTAAGGGACTAGATTTGATAGACAAAGTGCCTGAAGAACTATGGATGGAGATTTGTGAAATTGTACAGGAGGCAGCAATCAGCACCATCCCAAAGAAAAAGAAATGCAAGAAAGCAAAGTGGCTGTCTGACGAGGCTTTACAAATAGTAGAGGAAAGAAGGAAAGTGAAAGGCAAAGGTGAAAAGGAAAGATTTACCCAACTGAATACAGATTTCCATGAACAATGCAAAGTAATAAAGGAAAACAATAGAATGGGGCTAGAGATCTCTTCAAGAAAATTGGAGAAATCAAGGGAATGTTCCGTGCAAAGCTGGCCATGAAAAGGACAAAAACAGTAGGGGCCTAACAGAAGCAGAAGAGATTAGGAAGAGATGGCAAGAATACACAGGAGAACTATACAAGAAGGACCTCAGTGTCCTTGACAACGATGACTGTGCGATCACTGACCTCGAGCCAGACATCCTGGAGTGCAAAGTCAGATGGGCCTTAGAAAGCATTACTAACAACAAAGCTAGTGGAGGTGATGGTATCCCAGTCTTAAAAGATGAGGTTGTTAAAGTGCTCTACTCCATATGCCAGCAAATTTGGAAAACACAACAGTGGCCATGGGATTGGAAAAGGTCAGTTTACATTCCAATCCCAAAGAAGGGCAATGCCAAGGAATGTTCAAACTATCACACAATTGCACTCATTTCACATGCTAGCAAGATCATGCTCAAGATCCTACAAGCCAGGCTTCAGCAGTACATGGATAGAGAACTGCCAGAAGTACAAGCTGGGTTTCAAAGAGGTAGAGGAACTAGTTATCAAATTGCCAACATTCACTGGATTATGGAGAAAGCAAGGGAGTACCAGAAAAACATCTACTTCTGCTTCATTGACTATGCTAAAGCCTTCGATTGTGTGGATCACAACAAACTATGACAAATCCCTAGAGATGGGAGTTCCAGACCACCTCACATGTCTTCTGAGAAACATGTATAACCAGATATGGAACAACTGACTGGTTTAGCATAGGAAAAGGAGTATGACAAGGATGTATATTGTCACCCTGCTTATTTAATTTATATACAGAAATGTCGGCCTGGATGAATCACAAGCCAGAATTAAGATTGCCGGGAAAAACATCAACAACTTCAGATATGCAGATGATACCACTCTAATGACAGAAAGTGAAGATGACCTAAAGAGCCTCTTGCTGAGGGTCAAAGAGGAGAGTGCAAAAGTTGGCTTGAAACTCAACATCAAAAAAACAGAGATCATGGCATCCAGACCCATCACTCCTTGGCAAATAGAAGGGGAAGTCATGGAAGTAGTGACAGACTTCACGTTCCTGGGATCCAAGATCACTACAGACGGCGACTGCAGCCATGAAATAGCTCCTTGGGAAGAAAGCTATGGCAAACCTAGACAGCATAATCAAAAGTAGAGACATCGCCCTGCCAACAAAAGTCTGTATGGTCAAAGCAATGGTATTCCTAGTAGTCATGTATGGCTGCGAGAGTTGGACCATAAGGAAGGCTGAACACTGAAGAATAGATGCTTTCAAATTATGGTGCTGGAGAAGACTCTTGAGAGTCCCTTGCACTGCAAGGAGATCAAATCAGTCAATCCTAAAAGAAATCATCCCTGACTGTTCCCTGGAAGGCCAGATACTGAAGCTGAAGCTCAGATACTTTGGCCACCGAATGAGAAGGGAGCACTCACTGGAGAAGACCCTGATGCTAGGAAAGATTGAAGGTAAAAGAAGAAGGGGATGGCAAAGAATGAGATGGTTAGTGTTATCGATGCAACGAACATGAAATTGAGCAAACTCCAGAGCACGATGGGAAACAGGAGGGCCTAGTGTGATGTGGTCCATGGGGTTGCGAAAAGTCAGACTCGACTGTGCAACTGAACGACAACTATGAAGACTGCATGACAGTAGTCTGATTTCAGTGTTACAATGGCATGGATCCAGGTGGCCAGATAGGCTGAATGAAAGTCAGATGGTCAAATTGGCTTACCACCTTCCAGGCTAAATTGAATTGGAAAAAATAGGGTTTTTTAAATAGCGGCGTTAATTTTGCTTCTTCTGCAGTAATGCTGGATCTAGTATAACCCCTAGACTCTTAACCAAGTCAGCAAGGGTCAGCTGAACCCCATCAAAGATGGGAAGCACAATGTCCTTTAAGATCTCCACCTTCACAGCCAGCATTATTCATCAGGATTTAGTTTCAATTTGTCCATTCTGAGCCATAGCAGACAGGCAGTAATTTAGCACCACTAGTGCATCACCAGGAGATATGGATAAGGAGATACAGCGCTGAGAGTCATCAGCATATTGATGACGGCCAATCCCAAAACTACAAACAATTTGTCCTAAGGGCTAATCAATTTCCCCCCCCTCTGGCCAAACTGACCTTTCACTTCCCTCACAGAAAGTGCACTGTTTATAATGAATCTGATGCTGTGCAGTTTCCATTAGGGCAGTGTCAGCCTGGCAATCATGCAAGCACAGGGAAAACTAAGACAGGGGAAATCCAGAAATGGGATGGATCACAGAAAAGGGGAACACACAGCTAAGTTGAGGGGATGGAATATGGCAGTGGCAAATATCTGTGGAAAATATGAGAAGTGGGATTTAAAATTTAACAGTACTTGAAAGATCGGCAGTCTTCAACCTGTTCAGTCGGAGGACTGACCATTAAACCCTGACCACAGGATGAGGAACTTGTAATATTTTCAGTTTACTTTAATTTAGAGATTTATACGTTGCTTTCCTCCCTCATTCTCCCTCCAGTTTATCTTCACAACAACAACCCCAGGTCACCCAGACAGGGTACTTGGCAGAGTGGGGATTCGAACCTGGGTTTCCCAGATCCTAATCCAGCACTGTACCCCCTACACACCTCACCAAGATCTTTCTGTGCCCCTTTCTTTGTTTTTCCTCGTCTAAAAAAATCTTAGAAACCACAAAATGACCCAGAATGGCATTTTGCTTCTGGAACAAGCCACATTAGGCTGGGCACAGGATCCAGTTGTGACTCCTAAAAGCCACAGTGGAAGAGGATATAACATACATGCAATGGTATCTGACAGTTCAAAGTCTATTTCACATGCTGAAATCAAAACAGCTAAGAGTTGCCAAAAAGCCTGAAGCACTGGAGTGCTGAGATATGGTTTCTCATTAGAAGCTGAATTTCAAGTTGGGGATTTTAGTTATTTTATTTTGTTTTGGATCTGCTCTGCCTATACAGCTTGCACAGGCACAATCTACGATTTGCAGTGACCCCCCCCCCCGAAACTTATGCAACATGGTGACTGCCATCTTAAGCATAATTACTAGAGAGTAAGCCCACTGAAGACTTCAAGCTAAGTAAACATGCTTGGGATTGCAACTCTTGAGTGTGTGTGTGTGGGTTATATTAACATATTAATATATTATGATATTAATATATAATATATAATATGATATTAATATATCATTAAAAATATATACGCGTGCTTTAAACTCACCAGCTTTTAGGTTTCCATAAAAATCCCATATCTAAAACACCATTCAGCTACAGTGTGTGTGTGTGTGTGTGTGAGTTCCACTCAGGGATGTCAAACACAGCAGAAGCCCAAGAAGGAACTTGAGTCTTGAAATGGAGAAACACAAAGACAAAACCCCCTGGCAACAAGAATGTCTTCTGTGTTTCACTAAACCCTATGGAGTTCCTTTGAAAATAGCTCTACACACCTGCTGTGGAGATGAATTAGCGGGACAGACCCAGGCTGGTGTTGTTTTAGAAGCGCTGCTAGGAAATCTATTTCTGAAGTTGCTGTTGAAGCTACCTAGTAGTCTCAGTGCTGACATAATGAAATCTAGATGCCAAGAAGTCTATATAAAGACACAATGATTAATATATATCATTAATGATATATAATTACAATTTTATTACTACAATGTAACCCAGAATATAATTATGTACCTTACTATTGTTATATTTATAGGATCGTTTTGCATTAAAAGTACTAAGAATCTTTACTGCTGTAATAATTTTCTTCCAAACGCCTCAGTGCAGCAGCAGATCTCGAATCCAGGACCTGAGCACTGCCAGATGTTAACACCAGTAATGGAGCAGCCCAGAAAGAGGTCAGAGTAGGCCTGACTTATATAACTGCCATGGAAGCTTTTCTGACACTCTAGCCACACTATCTTTCAGGGACTATTCTAGTCACCATGCACAGTTTCTTTGGCAAAAAAAGGGTTGCCCTGTTCTGCCTCCCCCTGCCCCATCCAGTGGCAACTGTTTCACAAGGCTGTGTGTAGCAGCAATTTCAAATGGGCCCTACTAAGGGAAGCAGAGGAAGAGGCGGGCAGATCTGACCTCTGGAAACATATCTTCCCCATGCCCCATTAAAATGAATGTATTTGTTTGGCCCTGTCTCTCTCCCCCTCCAATCTAGCTTCAGCAAAAGGTTCCCAATGTGGGAAATTAGAGCCGATTCTGCGACTCGTATTAACCAAAGGGATGCTTCTCATTTAATCTCTCCAAGCTCTGATTTCTCCCTCCATTCTTCTTCTCCTGATTATCATTTACCATCAGAATGTGCCACTTCAGAAGAGGCGGCTGATGCTGAATAATCATTATTGCCCCGCCATCAATTTACTGTGCTGGGTAGGCAGTCGACTAGAAAGGGAGCCCTAAGATGTGGGGTGATCAAAGGCAGATATCTCATGAATCTCTCATAAGGTTACTCTGTGGAGCTCTCACTACATAAATCCACTGATAACAAACCATGTAAAACGATAATGGGTTGTGATGTTATAATTTCCTTCCCCCTCTCTACAATTCCCTCATTTTTGGAACCTCTGCTCTACAATTTCTGTGCAGAGCATTCAGGGGTATGCTGCTGGACTGAACGCGACAGACTTTGTTGTGCATCAAGGCCGTGGACTCTTCTCTGAAGAAGCAACTGCAGTCTTTTTAAACAGATGGTATTCTTTCGAAATACATTTCAGCCCGCTGGCTTCATTCAAGGTGCTATATGATCGTATGGGGGGGGGGCAACCAGAGATGTTCTTTTCAGTGGTGGCCCCTTGATTCTGGAATGCTCCTCCCACAATAGGTGGCCTCCCACAATAGAGAGCCAGTTTGTTGTAGTGGTTAATGCGGACTCTAATCTGGGAGAATCAGGTTTGATTCTCCACTTCACATGCAGCTGCTGGTGTGACCTTAGATAAGTTATTGCAGAGCTGTTCTCTCAGGAGCAATTCTCGAAAGAGCTCTCTCAGCCCCACCTACCTCACAGGCAGTGTTCCATCTAAGCTGAGTTAGTGTGAGCTAGCTCACAGTTTTTTAGCCTCCAGCTCACACGTTTTTGTCTTAGCTCAGGAAGGATGGCTCCAGAGCACACTAATTGATGCAGTAGCCAAATTGCTCACTCACAACTTTAATGCCAGTAGCTCACAAAGTAGAATTTTTGCTCACAAAACTCCACAGCTTAGAGGGAACATTGCTCACAGGGTGTCTGTTGTCGGAAGGAGAAGGGAAAGCCGCTTTGAGACTGCTTTGGATAGTAAAGGGCAGGGGTATAAATCCAATCTTCTCTACCTTTTTCAGTTTTAGTTGCCAGGCAAAGACTTTTCTGTTTGTACAAGCCTTTGGTTGGTTTTGTTCTTTGGCCTTTGATCTGGGGATGGGTGGGGTTACGGCTGGCTCCATTGATTAAGTTCTTCATAGTGTTTTACCTAATATATGATCGGTATGCCTGCTTTTATGGTTTCTTGATGCTTTTCTGTGAATTTAGGTTAGGTATAATTTTATTGATCATTCTGAATGGACGTCGCCGGAGAAGCCATTTGGCTGAGTGCTTGTGGGATATGCATTTGATAAATAAATTAAATAAAGCAACGGAGTCAACAGACCCATGTAACAGGCAATGTAAAAACACATCCTGAGCTAGACTGCCTTTTTGAGACATATAATAATATTCCATCCCCCAAGTGCTGGTCCTTCAGCAGCCAAGTCTGATAACAAAGCATCCCAATGAACTATCCTCTACTTAGAGATGCAGAGCAGGAAATGGTAACCAGATGCCAGAACAGAACAGCTTTCATGCCTGCTCAGGTCGGGCTCCCCAATCAATGAGCAACAGTATTTTGTCCTGGTTATGAAGGAATAGTGACGCCATTAATAGCGGAATATCAGGAGAGCAGGGAAGGGGAACTTGCTGAGCTTGCCAGGAAGGGTCATGGGAAGAAGGATCAATGCAGGAAAACCTGCTGCCACTTCATTCTTCAACATCACTCTGAATTGGCTCCTTAATAGGGAGACCACAGCAGGGTCAGCTTGGCAGCAGGGTAAAAGGTTGGAGAGCCGAGGACAGCATGGAGCTGTGGCATTAACTCAACTAAGCCAACATGAACCTGGCTGACAGATGAGGAAAAGGCTTGTTCATTCAAGATGTGCTGTTTTGTTCCAAAGGCTCATGGAACAAGAGTCAACTGAGGTTTCCCAAAAGCAGCAGTTTTTTGGTGCTGATGGGGGGGGGGACTGATTTGGACTTTGGAGGACTGTGGTGATATGGCTACAAACCGATAGTAGTGGCTTGATGCTGATGCTGCCACCTGGGTGTTAAAGGCAGGCCCAAGGTATGGAGATAACATATCACATCTGCAATAGCTATCCATAATTTGTTATACACACATCTGTAATATATATTAATACCAGCCTACCTTATATGGCAGTTGTAAAAATGTCTGCGATGACAACGTGAAGGCCTTTTTATATTTTGAGATGTGCTATGTACTGTTATTATCATACAGGGAATCAGATGTTTACTCAGATATAATAACACAAGGTCCATATTTTTACATTTTTTGTGAGTATTGCGTGTGTGCGCGTGCACACACACGCTTGCGAGCCTGGAAGTCATGGTGACTTCTGGTGGCCCCTAGTGGGGCTAGGATGTTTCAGAGAAGTGACTTGATAACCTGCCTCTGCCTCCCAGCCCTGGTATTCTTTGGAGGTCTCCCATCCAAGTACTTGCCAGGGTCAGCCCTGCTCAGCTTCTGAGATCTGATGAGATTGGGCTTGTCTGGGCTATCCAGGTCAGGGCCACAAGCTCCATATTTTTAAAGCTCACCATGGGTTTGCCCCATCCTCTTTTGGTCCTTATTCTGCCATTGTGTTCATAATGGTGACCATTAACTCTGGTGGCCCCTCCATCATTAGATCCTTCCGACTATACCCTGGGGACTCATGTTAGAGTTGGAAAGCATATGGTAGCAGTAACTTGGCTAAAGCTAACTATGTCTGGGCTTGTTCAGTGCATGGGTAAGGGACACCCTAGAAAGGCTTGTTTAGGGAAGCTGGTGAATTTCATAATCACTTTGATTCAGGTCCAAATTACTCGGCATGCTTAACAAGGAAGTCTTTTTTTAATTACTAATCACGCCTGTACTATTGCAATCAGTCTATTATGTGGCTTTGAAATGTTATTGTATGTAGATATTCTGATGACTTCTGTCTGTGTATCAATCTTGGCTGATCCATGATCAGAACAAAGTTCAGTCCCAAAGTAGAAGTTTCCGTAATGGATTCTCTGCTGAGTGAAACTGCTTTTTCCCTACATCTTTCTCATTTACTTATTTAAAACATTTTTGTGCCATCTTTCCACCCAGCTTAGTGTCCCCAAGGCAGTGAACAATCACATTAAAACAAGCTTTTAAAATGCATAATGTGAAAACAATTTAAAACAAGAATTAAACAAAGTGTATAACATTTGAAACACATACACAGGAAGGAGGGTCAGTGAGAAAATGCCAGGCAAAACAGATAAGTCTGTTAGATTAGTTACCCTAATTTTACTTATGTTAGAATTTAACTTAAATATTGATCTTTTAATTGGATTGCTGCTCTGGTATTTATGTACTGTTTTATAATATGACTAGAAAAAAGGCCCATTGTGGAAATAAATACAACGATCTCTAGAAAGAGGCTCTGGGCGAGTGCTCCGGCCTTGGACACTCAGTGTCAATTTGCTGTGGCGACCTCAGCAGGGTATAATGACACTGAGTCCACCATTTTCTCCAGAGGAACTGATTTCTGCTACCTAAAGAACAGTTGTAATTTTGAGTGATCTCCAGCCCTCACTTGGAGATTGGCGATGGTTCCCCAGAAGGGAATGGTTGGTTTGGAGGGTGGAGTCTATGGCTTTGTACCTGACTGAGGTCCCATGCCTCCTGAAACCTCACCCTCTCGAGGCACCATCCCTCACATCTCCAGGAATTTCCCACCTGGAGTTGGCAACCCTATCTCCTTCCCAGCCAATCATCAACTTACCTTTATTTCCCCCTCACTCTTCAGCTTTCCACCCCACACACACCTGCAGCCTGTCCCGTGCTCTGAAGCTCTGACTGCTACGTCACATTGGCTGTCATACGGGGGCCACCTCAGCAGCATATAAGAATACAGAGCCCACCATTTTCTCCAGGGGAACTGATCTCTGCCATCTGGAAAGCAGTTGTAATTCTGAGTCATCTCCAGCCCTCACCTGGAGATTGGACACATTTTACCTCAGAACAGCAAACTGTTTAGAATGTTAGAGGCAAACGCCAATCAAGTTGCATATGCAAACGACCTCTGTGTTCCGAGGCAAAGGCCAATGAGGCTGCATATGCAAATAACGTCTGTGTTCTGACTGGCTACAGGGGGCGGGAGAGGAACAGCAAATTGTTTAGAATGTTGGAGGCGAGACTCAAGCAATGCAGCCAGTGGATAGGGACAGATTCTGAGTGACACACCAGGGTGCCAACCAATTCCGGAGCGTATGGAATGTTCTAGAGAAGTGCCACCACCATTCGGCTTTTATATATAAGGGAGATGTAAGCTGCCCCTAGCCTATTCGCAGGGTAGGTCAGGAGAAAAATCCTATAAATAAATAAATAAATCTTCACCTACTAGCAGAAGACAATGATAGATGGTGATATTAACTACATAAGCAGCCTGACTAGCCCAGTCTTGGAAGCTAAGCAAGGCCAGGCATGGTTAGTTAATACTCAAATGGGAGACTACCAAGGAAGAACTTGGGTTGCTATGCAGAGGAAGGCAATGGCAAACCACCTCTGCAAATCTCTTGCCTTGAAAACCCCACAGTCCTGAGGTTGCCATGATTCAGTTGCGACTTGATGCCACACAATTATTATTTGTATTATTAATGGCATTTCATAGAAATATTACTGTTGACATTGATGCAGTGACCATCTGATGGATCTGGCCCCGAGCCTCCTCCAACCCTGGTCCCAATCCTGTCAGGAATTACACTTCCAGATGCCCAGGTATTAATGACCCGTCTTCAGGTTCTGTAACAATGTGAGTTATGAGGCTGGGACGAAAGTCTGCAGCAATGCAAATGGATCCGGATAGCCTATTTGATTGAACTGAATAATACATACTTAAGGCAGAGAATCAGTCTTCCTAGGAACAGAATGATGAATGGTGAGACCAGAAGACCACATCTAGCAGAGTGGCAGGCTCAACGTAAATATTTTTACATTGTTTAAATTAAGGCTTTCCTTGCTCACTGAAACAGACACAAAGGCCCAAAACATACTGGAGTCTGTCACACTCATTGGCAAGGGAAGAATCAATGAGGTGAGTTTCTAAATAGACAGGATTATTGAGGCTTTGTAGACAAAGAGAATTAATGGGAGGTGAGGCCACAGGAGAGCCGGAGAGCTCTCATCCACTGCAGAGGGCAGAAAAAGCCCTACACAGAGTGATCTAATGGTGCTGAATGGGATTCCCTTTGAGAAGGCTTAGTCTATAGACAGAATGAGGGGAGAAGCTGGTACCTATCCAACCACTAGCAGTCGCAGATGGAACAAGAAGATGATCATTGGTATTCAGAATCAAGAGACTGCAGAAGACTTGTACTAGACTGAGTTAAGGGTCCATCTAGTCCAGCATGCTGTTTCTAGTAATTGGCTGGCCAGATGCTTCTGGGAAAATCGTAAGTAGGGGAGATGCCCTTCCATTGGCTTATTCCAAGTATCTGGCAATCAAAGGGTATTCTACTTCTAAAATTGAACTTCCACTTATTTTTCATGCTCAATAGTTTTTTATTTGTCTAATTTCTCTAATGTATACAGTTATCAGCTTCCAGGTGGGGCCTGGAGATCGCCTGGAATTACAACTGACCTCCAGAGACATAGATCAGTTCCCCGGAGAAAATGGCTGCTTTAGAGTGTGGACTCTATGGAGTTATACCCCACTGACATCCTTCCCCTCCACAAATCCCATCTTTCCCAGGTTGCACCCCCAAATCTCCAGGAATTTCCCCAACCCAGAGTTGGCAAATCTGCAACTAGCCATGGCATGGCAGAATCATCGAATTTTCTGATTTCTTACAAAGTTATGAGGTAAAAGTGAGGTGATTTAACTTCTAGGATGGACTTACAGAGCTACAAAACTGTAAGCCTCTTGGCAACCTGCTGAGTTGCCAACCTCCAGCTGGGGTCTGGAGATCTCCTGGTATTACAATTGATCTCCAGACTACAAATCTCAGTTCTCCTGGATAAAATGGCTGCTTTGGAGCGTGGACTCTTTGACATTGTATCCTGCTGAGGTCCCTCCCTTCCCCAAACCCTCCCTTTCCTAGGCTCCACCCCCAAAATCTCAGGGTATTTCCCAACCCAGAGCTGGCAACCCTAACAGCCTGACAAATCAGAGAGTTACCTCAGTTATTGTCACCAAAGGAGCTGGTCCCTTTCTTAGGTTTTCCTGAGTCAATCTCAGATTTATATGGGACAAAGAAATCAGTTATGTGTCAATCTGCAACAATATGTAGAATGTAAATCATTCACTTGACTGGTCAAGTTTATCTATTCATTCTCATTGGTCATTAACTAAGAACCAATGTGCTGGCTTGAGATAGATCAGTGGTTGGCTGAAAGGGCTGGCCGGACAGAATAAAAGGTCAGGCACAGCCTGGTTATAGCCAGTTGGTAAGAACCATGGAGAGGTTTTGTAGGCTAGAATAAGGGAAATTGTCTACTTGAATTTAATGAGGGAGAGAACTTGCACTGTGGCTGCTATCACTTTAGTTATAGTAACATTAAGGAAATGAATACAAAGGTATACTTACATTACAAATGTCTAGTTCAGTGGTTCATAACCTTAAATCTATGATCACCCACTACGTATATTATTGTAAATGCCCTCACAAGCAACAAAAAGTAATAAAAACAGCAACTCAGGAAAAAACAAATTTATTTATTGTAGGCATAGTTACGATATTTACATATGAAACACAGATTTCAGGTGTACATTCAATGAGAAAAGGTTTGCCAACAGGCCAGGAGAAAAATACCTTGTACCTTTAACAGCAGCTTAATGGAGTGTTATTTAGCAGGTGGTGTTATTTACCACCATGCCACCAAAAGTTTTAGCTGCTCATTTCCATGCATTAAGCCTCTATTAAAGGAACAGGAGATTTTTCTCCACGCTTGCTTGCAATCCTAAATTAGAGTTTTTGTGTCTGACAGCTCTTTGCCAACTCTTTAATGTTAGGTAGGTTACTGTATGCCACTTTTTAAAAGGGTCTTGGGGAGAAAACCAAGATTGTGGATTGAGCAGTGTAAAAACAACTTGTTGTCCTGTGGCTGCTAGAAGCCATTGAAAGTGAGATTGGAAAGCCTAAAACCCCAAATGCCCCCTAATTTTTTCCAGAAGCTCTCATTGCCTCCCAAGGGATTGTATGTGACCCCCCCCCCCCCAAAAAAAAAAACTACTTAAATAACCACATTACCCCTTAAAATTTAATTCTTTACTAAATGCTTCGGTTCTTGTTAACCATTTGTCTTAATTTCTGTCAGCCCTACGTCCAATTAAATACCAAGTTATCTGGGTACTAAAAAGTGTGTTTTACCTTTAAGGGTAATTGGTGTCCATGGACGATATGGCTGTATAAGAAAAGGTTCACTATAGAAGATACATAACCCTCCCCCTCAACATTTTGGTGACAGTGTGATGGGATAATGCATAACTACCCTTCTCACTCACCTTTGAACCAAGTCTTGTCATTTTTTTATCCACCAGAACCATTTCCTCAATTGGCACAAGGATTCCGTCTCCTTTCTTAGGTGTTAAACAAGTATAGCAAAGCCAAGAAGACTCAGTTATCTTTGCTTATGTCTGTTGCAAATTGTGTACACTTTTGAGCTTTGCATTAAGAAACCCACAGGTTGGGCCTTTCGCCTTCCATGTTTACATCCTGCTCCCCCCCCCAAATGTCTTCATCTTGTATCTTTGAGTTTTACAAAGTAGCTCAGACTGTGATTCTTGTGGATGAGAACTGCACATCACCTGACATTGTGCTGCTGGATTTTCCTGTGTGGATGAAACAATTTGGGAAGTAAATGATTACGATTGTGAAATATCCGGCAACATGTAGGTGCAGAATCCTATTTCAAAGCATTTTGTTCCTACTGTTTACAGTTTTTTTCTCTGTACACACATACACATACTCACACATTTTTCTGTGTATTATATGCAATCACAATGTAGGGGATTCTTAAGGAATCTCAGCAAGTCAAAAACCATTTAAACCATTTGAAACTCCCTGTTCCCCTACAGGATTCTCTAAGTTCTCAAAGTCTTGAATGAGCTTGATTTCACTGACCATAGCAATGGGGGCATTTGGGGGCAACACCCCACAAAGATGAGTGCCACCCCCATGGACAAAAATGTCTTTAAAAGTAAGATGCACACAGGGTTTACAAACGGAGT
Organism: Gekko japonicus; assembly: GCF_001447785.1. NCBI lineage: Eukaryota > Metazoa > Chordata > Lepidosauria > Squamata > Gekkonidae > Gekko > Gekko japonicus. Next base: position 356,358 of record NW_015164679.1, read on the forward strand.
TTATGACTGGTTGAGTTTATCTATTCATTCTCATTGGTCATTAACCCTGGGCACAGTCAGAGAAGCTTCAGTCTCGTTTTCTTTGTTCCAGGTCGAAAAATAAATGGGTTTTTAAAAATGCAAATAAAATAAAATTGCATAAAATAAAATTGCAGAATGCAAAAGAGAGAGAGTTGGAGATCCCTGTCCAGCTTACACAGAAAAGCAGCCTGGAACTGAAAGGTCTAGAGGAGAACGAGAGGTTGCAGTGGAGCTGCAGCTGCTGCTTCTGCTGCTGCAAGAAGAGCAGCAGGTGCAACTGGGGCATCCCCCAGATTTCCCCACATACCCCCAACCAAAATTTTCTGGCTATGCCCCTGTCACTGACACAACTGCTTTCTACATTCTGTGCCTCTAGGAGCATATTCAGTCCTTATCAGGTCTACTATGTATTTCTTGTGAGAAAATAGCAGCTTCAGAGGGTGGACTGCATGGTACCACATCCCTGCATTTTCATAATACAAAAAAAACCCCACCCTGTGCAGTTATTAGCCTTCAAAGGAAAGCTTCCTCCCTCCTCTTTAGGGCTAACTAGAGTGAAGAGGATTGGTTTTGCGTGCCAAATCCCCTGAGGGCAAGGGTTGCCATCTCCAGCTTGGGAGATTCCTGGAGATTTGGGGGCAGTGCCTGGGAAGCAGAGTTTGTGGAGAGGAGGGAGCTCAGCAGCAATGTGGTACCATATGCAGTCTACCCTCTGAAACTGCCGATCTCTGTAGTCTGGAGATCTGTTGTAATTCTGGGAGACCTCCAGGCCCCACCTGGAGGCTGGCATTCCTAGGCAATTGTTAACCCCTGAAGCACCCACATGGAGGGCACATGGCTGAGTAGCAGAGCATCTGCTTTGTGTGCAGAAGATCCCAGGTTCAATCCCTGTCATCTCAGATAAAACGATGAGGTGGTAGGTGAGGTGAAAGATAACTACTGAGGATCTAGTGGCAGACATAGAAAGTTCTGACCTTGATAGACCAGTGGTCTGACTCCGTATAAGACAGCTTCATCTGTGGCTGATATTGTAATTTTAAAAACACAGAGAGGGTACAATCATAAATCTTCCAGCATCCTGTCTGTTACACCCTGAAAGTGCCAAAAAATTCCTGGTTTCATTGACTATTTGACACATTTATACCCTGCCCGCTTGGTAAGAAGAAATACTTCTTAAGAGCTTTACAACACAGCATCCATTGAAAAAGAATAAAACAAACGGTTTTAAGAAAACACCAGTAGTGTACTTCTAATTAAAAATGCAGAAAGATTATTAATTAAAAAGTGATAATAAAAGAAAAAAAGATGATAAAATGGATAAGAACTCACAAAACCAGCAATAAAATAATACAACAAACCAGCAGAGATAACAACACTGTGACAGTCTGATTTTAAACTACTAACAAAGAATCCACAGAAACAAAACAGGAGTGAATAATTTCCCTCCCCCAGGATATCTTCTACATGCATTATACTTCTCTAGAGAGAATATTGCACCCAGCTAGGTTTTTATAAAGGCCTTCTAGTTCCACCTCTTTGATCACAGAGGATTGGAAATGAACTACAGAGGGGGCAAGACTGTCATAAAATAAGATGGTAATTTACGTGCAGTTAAGAAGGGGCACGTTGCCAGAGGTTCTGTGTTCTGTGACTTCCAAGTGGCTTTTCAGTTTAGGGGGTCGGACAGGAAAGGACCTGAGCGTACTATGCTCCAAGCTGAAACTCTTGTTCTTCTCCGGCACTGAATTTCCATTTCTGATTCACCACCATGTAAGACATACCGCACCGGCATGCATAAAAGGGTAGTATGTGTATTTATTGTGCATCAGACAAAGTGGGCTGTAATCTATGGAAGGTCATGCCACAGAGCAATTTGTGGTTCCTACCACACAGCATGTACGGATGCACCCAGCCATTCAGAATAAGCAAGGAAGATAAATCTGACGCCTCGTACAATTTTGAGGTATTCCTGTATCCTCATAATCAATTCAATGGGTGACTGGTGATCCCAAAAGCAGTACAACACGTCCATCCATAGATGAAGTAGAGTGGCTCTGCATTATTGGGGAGGATTTGGGGGAGAGGAACCTCACCATGGTTCCTCACAGGACCCCAGCTTGTTTTGTCCTGTCCTCCTTCCCCTGGCTTGCCCCCACCTCATCCTTCTCTGTCACCTCAGCTTCCTTTTCTTAAATGCCTCCCTGACTTAAACAGATCTACACGGGGAAAGACACTGATTGCGCATGAGGTATGTCTATCCCGAAACCCAACGTGTGTCCGAGGACCTAACTAAACAATGTTATGGTGAGAGCCGTAATTGGATCTTAGGGTTGCCAACCTCCAGGTGAGGCCTGGATATCTCCTATTACAACTGATCTCCAGACAATAGAGATCAGTTCTCCTGGAGAAAATGGCTGGTTTTGGAGGATGGACTCTATGGAATTGTACCCTGCTAAAGTCCCTCCCCTCCCCAAGCCCTGCCCTCCCCGGGCTCCACCCCCCAAATCTCCAAGTATTTCCCAACCAAGAACTGGCAACCCTAGATCTCCTTAGTGGTTTTTAAAGGGAAATAGAACCCACAAAGAGCCCCAACTCAGGTCTGTGTGTGTCTGGGGGAAGGGGTTTAACATGGGTTCATTAATAACACTGACACACTCTTCACTTTTGTTATTAACCCTGGGAAAGAAAAAAGACAGGGATGCCCTCATTTTGCCTGTCTTTTTTTCTATGCTCCAAAGTGGGGGAGAGGGTCCAACTTTGCAGAAAACACATGGGGAGAACGGTTGAACACCCTCCCCCACACACACCGTAGCCTGAATCTGTATCAGGACATCACAATCTGATTTTTCTTTTACTTCTAAGCAGTCCTGGCAAGATCCAATCATGGATTAGCTGCTGTTTCATCTAGCTAGTTCCTTCAATGTCAGCAACATCGTGAATCTGAACTGTAAAAAAAAAAATCCCCTCATTATCTTCACAGTGCCCCGGTTCTTTATACCACCATTGTTACAGACAATTTAGGCAAACTCGGGTCTCCTGGCAGCTTCACTGCTTCGGATTGAGAGCATCTTCCCGACGCTGACAGGAGTGGCTCCTAGGCAAACCTCCCTTCTGAATTAACTGTTCTATTCAGGTTCTGATTGGCAGCTTGGGGAATTCAGCATGAGTCCCTGGAGAGCGAACGTTTTTTCTTTTCCTCTGTGGCGATTGTCATGAAAATGAATAAATATCTCACTCCTTCAATGCCTTCCTGACTGCCATCCTCAAATTATCTTGTAGCGGATTAATTTACTCTGTTTTTCCATACAATCCCCGTCCTAGTTTAGCCTTTTGACAGAGAAAAAGCCAAATTCACTTGTAAATCCTGGTAGACAAATGAACTGGGTTTTTTTGATAATGGAGCAACCACCCAACCGACAAACCTCTAGCCAGTTGCAGTTGTTTTGTTTTAAATGGTTAATGTTTTTAGTAGAATGGTTTAAGGAAAAGCAATACCGCCTTGAGTATGGTGCTGTTGCACTATGAGGATATGTAAGAATTTTAAATTACCACAACAAAGTATGGTTGGGCACTAGAATGAAAGATGTAGGCATTTCATTTTCCTGATAAACTATCGTAGGGAGGTTTTGGGCCAGAAGAGGGACGGATCGAGGGTGCAGAAAACGGGCGCAATCTCGCCGCAACATCTGGGAATCGGTGCGCACCTGTCCCCGATCCGTCCCTACAGCCCAGTGCTGCGGAGCAAAAAAAAACCAAGTAAAAAGAAGGGCTTACCTGAAACGCTGCAGCAAGCGCGGCCGTGGGATCACCGGCGCGTCCGTAGTCAGGAGCATTCGAGGCTCCTGGCCGAATTGCGCATGCGCACACATGCGCAGCCGGCTGCCTCGGTCTCCCGTCGGTGGTTTCCTCCCCGGCATCTGATCGTGCCAAGGAGCAACTGGGCTGCGGCTCAGGGGATCTGTGTGATCCCGCCGCCGCGTGTCTCTTTTGGTGTGGCTCTAAAAAGCCGCACTTTGGCCGTGTTTTTTTCTGCCGTGTGGCAGGGGCCGTAGGTTATCAATGCTGAGCAAATGTTTTACAAGGTTGATTCAGGTGGGGTAGCCATGTTGGTCTGAAGCAGCAGAACAAAGTTTTAGTCCAGTGGCACCTGAAGACCAACAAAGTTTTATTCACGGTATAAGCTTTCGTGAGCAAGCCTCTGTTCCACTGTATCTGAGGAAGTGTGCTTGCATACAGAATAAAACTTTGTTGGTCTTAAAGGTGCCACTGGACTCAGACTTTGTTCTTATTACAAGGCTGTCTTCCTTTTTAAACTTCTATATAATTTGTTAATGTGGACACTGCCACATATCATTTCTTTATATACATTTTCACCCCACCCTTCCTTGAAGGATACTTGGTTCTGTCCTCCTCTGTCTTAGCCTCATACCAACCCTCTCAGGTGGGTGAGAAAGAGTAACCCACCCACTGTCACCCAGTCAGCTTCATAGCTGAATGGGGCATTGAATCCAAGTCTCAGTCCGACGCTATCCACCTAGTACATTTTGGCCTGACCTGTTCTTAGAGAAACTCAGGAAAGTGAACATGAGTTTTCCCTTCCTCCATTTTATCTTCACAACGACCCTATGAGGTAAGTTAGGCTGAGAGAGACAGTGAGACTGTGTGACTGGCCCACAGTCACGCAGTAAAGCTTCATGGTTGAATGGCGATTTGAACTTTGGTCTCCCAAGTCCTGGCCTGCCTGATACTCCAGGCCCTAAGCAACCCTGTTCAAGGGGAAAAGCCATTGACAAAACTTTTCCGTAGAGATCAATTGAAAGAACCATAAATTTTACATTAGTCTGCTTTTTCCTATAGCGTTTGCAGTCTTCTACATTTCCTGCCGTTCTTCTAAGGGCTCAGGTTAGCACATAATTCTCCTTCATTTTATCCTCACTGAAGTCCTTTGTGGTTGGTTAGATTGAAAAAGAATGTCTACTATAACCAGTACCCTCCACTGTCTCTTGAATACATCATGGTACTGATTGGTGCTGTTTAAAGATTTAAAACACAATTCCCTCGGGCCATTTTCTAGAATTCCAGGCTTTCTTGAGCAGTGCATACGGTTGCCAACTCAGTGTTGGGAAAGTCCTGGAGATTAGCAGGGCACAATGCCATAGAGTCCACCCTCCAAAGCAGACATTTTCTCCAGGGAACTGATCTCTGTCATCTGGAGATCAGGTGTAATTTCAGGAGATCTCCAGACCCCACCTGGAGGCTGGCAACCCTTTGAAATGCATTACATTAATTTTTGTTTGTGTGTATGAGAGAGAGAGAGGCCTTCAAAATCAGGTTCTTGTGCATCTTGACAAAAGCTGCTTAATTTATGGAGGCCATAAAATAGGACGATAATTTCCTCTCTGTTTTTATCAAGTAATTACAGGCTTTAATGGCAGCTGTCGCAATAAAAAAAATCTAATATATATATATAATTATAGACTGTATACTTATGTGAAGGTTTCACCTTTAAAGGTCAGAACAGTCTGTTTGTCTCAAAGAATGCAAACAGTTCTTTGTCCAGTGTGGCGGTAGTGCAAGGAAAATGTAGATGCTCAGGGAAGGATTCCCATTTCTTCCCCCCCCCACACACACTTTTTGTGAGTATTTTGTGTGTGTATGTTTTTGTGAGCCTGGAGGTCATATAACTTCTAGCAACTTGTGGGGCTAGGACATTTCAGAGAGGTGGTTCGATATAAACTGCCTCTGCGTCCCGGCCCTATTATTCCTTGGAGGTCGCCCTTCCAAGTACTTGCCAGGGTCGGCCCTCCTTAGCTTCTGAGATCTGGATAGGGCTTGCCTGGGCTATCCAGGTTAGGGCAAGGAGTCACATTTCTTGATCTAGGTCATTCAACACTCAATGTGGGAGTTCAAGCAGGAAGCAGAAAGCCTTCCAGAAAAACAGGCAATCCACTGAATAAACTAAAGTACAGAAATTTCTATAGCTGATTTACATACTCCTATATAACCACGGATCTTGGCTTCTCCTCTTTCAGCAACACTTCCACAGAAAGTCTTGGGCTCCTGGGTACTTTATTTCATTTTCATACTTTTTTTTTTCATTTCATTGGGCTGGCATAGAAAAAGTTCCCAGTGGATCCTATTCCTTTGTATGTTTCCCGGATCAGAGTTCCGCTCGAAGAGAGTTTTTCACGTAGGTTAACAGGTGAGCATGTGGTACCCCATGTGGTGCCTTTTGGTACCCTGCAGTGGTATTTTTAGTATGTTCTGAACTACAGTAGCATATTGTCAGACAATTACATTTTTCTTTTTTTATGGATATTAACCCAAAAGTGCAATGGCCATCAGTGGGAAGGCGGGAAGCAGGCAACCCATATTTCCATCACCTCTGAATCGAGCTCTGGCTCAGAATCACCTCTCTGTGGTGGTAGAAAGTGCCATCTAGTCCCGGCCAACTTATGGCAACTCCATAGGATTTTCAGGGCAAGAGACTAAGAGAGGCGCTTAACCCTGGACTTTCCTGGGCTGACCCTGCTTGGCTTCTGAGATCTGACCAGATTGGGCTAGCCTTTGTGGAGCACTGAATTCGATATCTTTTCTATTGCCGCTAATTGCTCTGTGAGCCAGTTTTAGCTGAAAGGCAAGAGAAAAGATATAGAAACCATTAAAGGGTGGTTTACACTAAATGCACACCTCACAGGAGACCAGAGTTAAGATTTCTCTGCATGAGAAGGGAAGGGGAAGGAGCACAGTTCATGAAGTGAGTAGATGCATGCATGCACCCATCCACAAGCCAGGCTTCTCCGCTTCCCCCTAGGGTTGCCAACCCCAGTTTGGACAATTCCTGGGGATTTGGGGGTGCAGGCTGGGGAAGGTGGGGTGTTTCAGGAGGGGAAACCCCCGCCTTCGGCAGGATGTAATACACCGTCCACTCCCCAAATAAGTCATTTTCTCCAAGGGAAGTGATCTTTGCCACCTGGAGATCAGTTGTAATTCCGAGCGATCTCCAGGATCCATTGGGTGGTTGGCAACCCCAGCACCCCTGTTTGTTAGAAGTGCCACCTGAGTGCAGCTTTCAAAGGTACTGTGCAGCACACAATCTCCTCTCCCCCCTGTCAAGTATTGACTCAACGCCATTGTAAGTAAGTGATTCAGCTTTATTATCAACAGGAACACCAGAATAACACACAACAGTGGAGCATAGCTCCCTTTTAAACTATCCCGGGCTGATGTAGCCATGCCCTAGAATAGTTAGGGACCAATAGCATTGTTACAATAATGTCCAATCAGATTTGTTCCCTCCAGCACAGTTCTCTTGCATCTGATTGGTTACAATTAAGCATTAGCCAATAGGATTGTTCCAGCTTAGAATCCTGGCTAAAGTCTCAAGCTTAACATTACATTTAATACAGTGAATACATAACACCCTCCTCCCCCGAACTGCAGCTCCTGAGGTTTATGTCCAGTGGTCACATCCTGTTGTCAGACTCTGGCATTTTTTTCTAACATCCACTGAATCAAAAGGACAAACACCACACCATTGAGGCTTTTAAACTGGCGGAGGGTAGGCCGTTGCAGAATTAAATGAACGCCAGAGCCCATAGGAATCTGCAAGAGCGGGAAGGGTTTGGGCAGCGATCTTATAGGAGCTGTGACAAACACCTCTCAGTTTTCATCAGGGAAGTGTGTGTGGGGGGGGTCTCTCATTAAGAATGGTTTCAATTCCATCCCCCCCCCCCCCCCCCCACTTGCTTTGGGCAGTAGCAGAAAGAGCTCAGTGTGGCCAGCAAAGTGTCAGTGTTGTGCTGGAATTGCAAAGAACGTCTCTGGGGACCGGTGTGGGAGGGAAGTGCTCCGTCTTGGGCCTTTCCCTTTGTAATGATGCAGCAGCAGCTAGAGGCACTTTTACCGGCTTCTTTCTGCTGTCTGGGACTCAGCAAGAGGAAAAGAGAGGCATAACTTCCACACTGCTGCTGCCCTTGCTGCGTCTCCCTCGCCACCTCCCCGCATGTCGGTTCAGACCTGGGCGCCTTGCCAAGGGAAGCGTTAGCCTGGGTCTTCCCGCCTGGCAGCTGGCCCAGAACTCCGACATAATCAGGGACATTCAACATCTTGCCAGAATGCGGTTGTGTTTACATGCCTGGGGTCAGAGAACAGGCAACAACACCGTGCGCTCCCTTGTCATGTGATCACACCGCAACCACTGGGGAGCCCTTAATCGCTGGAACAGTTTCTTAACCCACCAGGTGCCGGGCTTGGCGAGCTCAGATGGCTATTTGAAGAGGGAGGCATCCAAAGTTTTGAGAAGGGAGTTGGTTGGAGCCTTCTTGCCTGACGGGGGGAATATTTGCCAAGGCTTTTACCTTGCAATTGCAAAGGGCACCATTCAGCTACTGCTCACCTGCAAAGTAATTGGTGGAAGCAATGGCATACCCATGAACATTTTGCAGATGAAAATAGAGAGATGCTGGGCTGTCTATCACATTGTATCCCAACCTTCCCCTAAGGAGCTCAGGGTCCATTCCATTCAGGATTCTCTCCTCCCCGTTTCATCCGCTTAACAACCCTGGGAAGTAGATTATACTTTGAAAGGGAAAGGCCCAAGGTCTACTCTGCCAACACTCTAGCAGTTAAGTTTCTCATGATAGAATCACAGAGTTGGAAGGGGCCATACAGGCCATCTAGTCCAGCCCCCTGCTCAATGCAGGATCAGCCGAGAGCATCCCCCACAAGTGTTTCTCCAGCCGCTGCTTAAAGACTGCCAGGGAGGGGGAGCTCACTGCCCCCCTAGGCAGCTGATTCCACTGTTGCACAACTCTGACTGTAAAAAAGTCCTCCCTAAAATCCAATTGGTACCTTCCCACCCTTAATTTAAACCCATTATTGCCAGTCCTATCCTCTGCTGCCAACAGGAACAGTTCCCTGCCCTCCTCTAAGTGACAACCTTTCAAATACTTAAAGAGAGCCATCATGTCCCCCCCCCCTCAACCTCTTCTTCTCCAGACTGAACATTCCCAAGTCCCTCAGCCTTTCCTCGCAGGGCTTGTTCTCCAGGCCCCCGATCATCCTGGTCACTCTCCTCTGCAGCCACTCCATTCTGGCCACAACCTTTTTGAAGTGAGGCCTCCAGAACTGCACACATACTCCAGGTGTGGCCTGACCAATGCAGTGTACAGCAGGAGGACTATGACGTCTTGCAATTTGGATGTTATGCCTCTTTTCAGAGTTAATTAGGGGAGAGGGGTCACAACTGTCAGTTAACACTGCATCTCTAAAAACCAAAATGAAGGACTAAAAAACAGTGGTTTACCAGGGACAGGCACAGAGAAACAAGGAATGCCTCAAGTGAATGGGATGGCTGGTGCAGATATGTTCTCCTAACGGCTTAGTGAAGGAAGCAGTAGAATTGTGAGGGTCAGCAGTAGATCCCTATGATGGAAAGATGGACAAAAGCAGACCCACAGCACTGCTTCTTGCAAATGTGGACTTGCAGGCAATATGGCTGATGTTGCTAATCCCAGCATTGGTTCTCTCAATACAGTGTACTACTCTGCTCTGGTTAGACCTCACCTAGAGTAATGTGTTCAGTTTTGGGAACCAAAATTTATGAAGGATATAGACAAGCTGGAAGAGTCCAGAAGAGGGCAACAAAGATGGTGAGGTGTCTGGAGACCAAGTCCTATGAGAAAGGTTGAAGGAGTTGGGTACGTTGCCTGGAGAGGAGATGACTGAGAGGTGATATGATAACCATCTTCAAGTACTTGAAGGGCTGTCATATAGAGGATGGTACGGAGTTGTTTTCTGTTGCCCCAGAAGGTCAGACCAGAACCAACAGATTGAAATTAAATCAAAAGAGTTTTCAGCTAAACATTAGGAAGAACTTCCTGCCAAAGCCAGTTTGGTGTACTGGTTAAGTGCACGGACTCTAATCTGGGAGAACCAGGTTTGATTCCCCACTCCTCCACTTGCAGCTGCTGGATGACCTTGGGCAAGCCATAGTTCTGACAAGAGCTGTCCTTGAAAGGGCAGTTCTTAAAAGAGCTCTCTCAGCCCCACCTACCCCTCAAGGTGTCTGTTGTGGGGGGAGGAAGGGAAAGGAGTTTGTAAGCCGCTCTGAGACTCTGAGTGAAGGACAGGGTATAAATCCAATCTCCTCTTCCTCCTCCTCCTCGGAACAGGCTTCCTTGGGAGGTGGCGGGCTTTCCTTCTTTGGAGGTTTTTAAAGAGAGGCCAGATGCTGATTCTGTGAATTTAGGGAGATCATGAGAGGGTGAGCAGGAAGGGTTGCGTCAGTCCATAGTTCTTGTGACCCTTTCTTATGCGCCCAGGGAAATGGTGATCACCACTTTGGGGTCAGGAAGCTATTTTTCTCCAGGCCAATTTTGACCAGGGATCCTGGAGGGTTTTTGGTTTTGTTTTTTGCCATCTTCTGGGCATGGAAGAGGGGTCACTGGGTATGGGGGGTTAGTTGTGAATTTCCTGCATTATGCAGGGGGTTGGATTAGGTGACCCTGGAGGTCCCTTCCAACTCTATGATAATTCTATGATGGGAACGGGAGGTCCTGCACATGATATACAATGCATGTGCATGGTGGCAGAACTGGCCATTCATCTAATACACATGCTATCCTTTTTGAATGGGTAGGTTTGGCATAAAAATTGTTTGTGATGGGACTAAAACAAGAAGAGCTCATTGCCAGGTATTCCGAAGGCATTAAGCGAGTATGGCATAGCCCCCCGTGACGTGACCCCGGTTGCTATTTCATTCCCGATGAGGGATTGTATCTATGCAGGACGGATGCATCTCGTGAAAGGCTCACCACTCATTGACTTACTAATGATCTCTATAAATAATGCATATGCCCGAGCCTTAATTGGATGGCAACAGGGCATCAGAGATGTAGCCGTTTCAAGACAGATCTCTCTTCTTCCGCTGCCTGAGCTCTCGCTTATCAGGTTTCAGAGTTATGGGCAGCGGCTGATGGTGGTGCAGCTTCAACCATCACTGTTGGCAGCAGAGTTTTATAGGCCCGTGGCTTCCTTCTCGTCCTTTCCCACTGCAGCTTCATTTCCCCTCCCCCACTTGTGGCCAGGGTTGCTGGGTCTCCCCTGGTCACCATTGGGGAGTGGTAGGGTTGTACGATCCAGGTTGGAAAACTTCTGGAGATTTGTGGTCAGAGGCTGTGGAGGACAGGGACCTCCATGGGTATAATGCCATAGAGTCCACCCTCCAAAGCATCCATTTTCTCCAGGGGAAACTGTAGTCTGGAGATGAGCTGTAATTCTGGGAGATCCCCACACCCCACCTGGAGGCTGGCATCAGTACAAGGAGTGGCTCTGCTCCCACCCGCCAATTGAGGCCGCCTTTGTCCCAGTCAGCGTTCCCCCACCACTGGTCCTACACTGCAGGGAGTGCAGTGCAAAGTACTTTGATCATGAGAGGGAGGGCAGGAAGGGTCGCATCATTGCTTAGTTCTTGTGACCCTTTTTTGCCGATCACCACTTTGGGGTTGGGAAGCAATTTTTCTCCAGGCTAGTTTGACCAGGGATCCTGGAGGGTTTTTGGTTTTTTTGCCATCTTCTGGGCATGGAGCAGGGGTCAGTAGGTGTCTGTGGGGGGGGGAGGAATTTGTGAATTTCCTGCATTGTGCTGGGGGTTGGACTAGATGACCCTGGAGATCCCTTTCAACTCTGTGATTCTATTTTGATCCCATCAGTGCCAGAGATGGCCCTAGGGTTTTCGGCGCCTTACGTGAATGGCATTCCCCCCTGCACGGTGGAGAAGCTACCCCCTTGTCAGGCTGCTCTCACTTGCCCTGGGTCTGTGGCTTGCCACCTGCCACCATTCCTGTACCCAGCAGTGAGGACAGCCCAGCCTCGGTGCATTGGTGAGGCAGCACCAAGGGCTGCTGTTTCCCATGATGCCACACCCTGCGATCCTGCCTCAGACCCAGTGACAGGGGAAGGCCTCACCCATTGCTTGAGTGCCTCATTGTGGCAGCACCACCTCCCCTGATCCTGCCTCAGACCTGGCTACAAAGGAAGGCCCGGCCTGCTGTTCCGGTGCCTTGGCATGTGCCACCCACCGCAGCCGATCTTGCAGTGCTGTAGGAGGGTTGACTTGGCACCCTCCAGCTCTGGGACAGACTGACACTCCAGGCAACTGAAACATTGTAGGGGCTTCTGGGTCTATGGGAATGCATGCCTGGAGGCAGCGACAGAGTGTTACCCTCTTGCATTCTGCCTCCTCCTGACCCCTCTCCTATTGTCAGCTGGAACACTGACCTCATGTTTCCAGCTGGGCTGAACTGTGCTTGGCTGTATGCCTCACCAGGAGCCCAACCATGCCAACTGTGAACGCCGGTCCTCTCAAACATGAAAACTTATGTGGTAAACAGGAAGCATAAGGGACCCGTGCTTCCTGTTTACTGTGTGAGACATCATTGTAGGAAACTGACTTGGTGAGTTACAATAACCAGTTAATATCACTGCTGTACTGCATGTGCCAAAAAAGCAGCTCCGGAGATTAGACCAGGGGTTATTAGTAGTGGTCGTTCCCAGGTCAGTCAAAACTGTTGTTTTGTGGGTCCATTTGGTGTAATGGTTAAGAGCGCGGACTCTAATCTGGGAGAACCAGGTTTGATTTCCCCACTCATCTGCATGCAGCTGCTGGTGTGACCTTGGGTCAGTCACAAGTTATTTCAGAGCTGTTCTCTCAAGAGCAGTTCTCTCAAGAGTTCTCTCAGCCCCACCTACCTCACAGGGTGTCTGTTGTGGGGAGGGAAGGGAAAGGAGATTGTAAGCCGCTCTGAGACTCCAAGTGAAGGGTGGGGTATAAATCCAATCTCCTCCTCTTCTTCTTCTTTCTCAGTGGCTGCATCTGTGGTGGGGAATGGGTTTCCTGAAGATGATAGGAAGGTTCTGACCTTGCACAGATTTTGGAGATGGTGCAAATTAATTAATTATCATATGGCAGTGTGTGTTGTGTAGCCAGGAGTTCCTAAGATTGTCTGGCAGCCAGAAGGTCTAGCTCTTTTAGTGTTATGTACTACTAAGTGGTGAGCGCAACTTTTTTTTTAAGGCAAGAGCTGTTTCAGAGGTGGTTTTGCCACTGCCTGCCTCTGCGTCACTCCCTTGGTATTCTTCAGAGGTCTCCCATCCAAATACTAGCCAGGCCCGACCCTGCTTAGCTTCCAAGATCTGACAAGATTGGGCTAGCCTGGCCTGTTCAGGTCTGGGTGAAGGTTGTGCAAAGTGAAGCTTTCCCAGCATGCTTTTAATGGCCCATGAGGGAAGGTGCTGGTTTGCTTTCTTTTATTCATATTTCTGAGATATTTTGGTTTTAAATTTTGAGCTCTGTTGTTCAAGAGACAAGTGTAATATCGATATTTTAAATAAGTGCCAGGGGGATTATATGAAGGAAGCACCAAGAAGAAGACATGTGCATGACGTACGCTTCGTTCAGCATCCAAGTCATACCATCTGAAGCTGCCATCGGAGATACAGCATGTGTAGCTGTCCTGTGGAATGCTGGGAGATGACTTAGAGCTTCATTTCCAGTGTCACATTAGGTTTTGTTTAATTGCCTACTTCATTTACCACCCCCACCCCCTGCTTTTCCTCAGCTTAAAGAGCTTGCAACACATGAAAACTATGATAAAACTTCATTTCCCATGGTGCTTCACAGCCCTTGGATGCTGTTTGATCCAGTGGAAATGTCCACTGATGGGGAGGGGGTGCTTGCTGGTTCCCCATTCCCTCCAGCTCACCCTTCATGGGATCATTTGGGGATGCAGTAGGAGAAAGCAGTAAAGAAGCCCCATTGCACTAATAGAAATCCCTTCCATCTGCAGAGTTTTTCCAGAGGATCCCCACTACAGACCCTTTCTATTGCTACCACCTGTTCAGCCTCCCACTACATTTTGAAAAGGGAACAGGGTGGTGGGAAGGGCTTTGAAGAGGCTCGCTCTGCACTGGGGTCCCCAACACGGTGCCCACTGACACCTTCTCAGAGCCTGCCCAGTGGGCAGGGCCAGGTGGAGCCCAGCAAGGCTTCTGATTGGCTGTGCAGATTTCTAAAAACACTGCTTTGGCAGTAGCTGCCACCACAGCACAAAGATCTTCACTGTATGATTGAAGTACAGTGGCCAGCTCTGGATGGGGAAATACTTGGAGATTTGGGAGCAGAACCTGGGGGGAGTGGGGCTTGCTGAAGGGAGGGAGCTCAGCAGAGTTCAGTGCCATAGAGTCCACTCTCCAAGACAGCCATTTTCTCCAAGGTAACTGATCTCTGTTGCCTGGAAATCAGTTGTAATAGTGGGAGATCTTCAGGCCCCACCTGGAGGTTGGCAACCCTAGACTGGAGGTAAGCTGCAGGCAGCCATTTTGTGGTTGGCTCCACCTTCTGTGGCAGCCATTTTGCAGCAGCCATTTTGCAGCTGCACTCACCACACGGTATCAGAATTCCAGAGGTGCCCACAGGCCCAGAAAGGTTGAGGACCCCTGGTCTACACCAGACCCAGTCCAGTGCTTCAGTGATGTCGCTGAGCTCACCCTGACCTGGATAGCCCAGGGAAGCCCAATCTCATCAGATCTTGGAAGCTAAGCAGGGTCAACTCTGGAAAGTACTTGGATGGGAGACCTCTTTGGAATACCAGAAGCAGGGGGCAGGCTTCATTCAGTCACCTCTCTGAATATCCTCCAGGCCCCCAGTAGGGGTCAGTCACCAGAGGTTGCCGTGACTTCCAGGTGCACACACACACCCATGCACATATGTTGTTGCTGAGCTCCAGGAAGATACTTAGGCAACATAATTCAGTTTCCCCAAATTATTTCCAGAGCTAACCGGCTGGGATCTGCCTATTAGTAGAGATTTGATGACCACTCGCATTTTTCAGCTTGCCACTTGGAATTTTATTTTAATGCCAACAAATTCAATCCCAAGGATAAAATTGTCAACACAACGACCGAGAATTTGTCAGATCAGTCGGGAATAGCTTCCTCCATCTCCACGAAATAAAAGCCGCAGTCCTGTGAAGTTCAAAGGGGGATGTACAATGGGCTTCAAGGGATGCGGGCTCTGTCTCCTCTCTCTTCCTCCCCCCAATTACAAGACAATTTGAATGGTTGGGTGCTTCTCCAATTTAAAGCAAGGGTCCTGGAAACCTCCAGCTTGTCTCGTTAGAATTACCGATAGGTAAATATGATAAATAGGTTGTCTCCCATAAATAATTAACCGGGGCGGTCCAGAAAGTGGAAATAAGTTAGAGGAATGCAATTATCCCTGGAGAAGCAAATAATTAGAGTGCTAGGAGGATGTTCCAAGAGCAGCCCAGGCGTCGAGCGCATGATGATTATTCATGGCTGGGCCCCCATGATGCGCCAAATGAATATTCTTTCCCTGGAAGGAGAGGCAGTATGCTAATGTTAATGTGCCGTGCTGGGGGGGGGGGGGGGCCACGGGGGGGATAAACACCCCCACATGCTGTATAAACAAAACCTGCCCTTTTGCTTCGGTGTAGCTCCAGGGAGATGCCGGTTCAATCCACTGAGGTCTTTAAACAGATTAGGCAAAGGGGAGGCTTGGAGCAATTTTTTGTTTGTTGTGGGAGGGGTCGTGCAAGGCAATATGAATATTATGAAGCTGGGAGGGCAAAGAAAGGGAAAGATGGGACTGTGCAGAAGCCAGGCGAGTCCAGGAAACATCTCACATATGGGTCTGCCTCACGCGACACTGGAGATATTTGGGGGGACCCTGGAGATCAGACCCCTCAAATGTGTATTTTAACTACAAACAGCCACTGGGGGGGGGGATATGGGAAAGGGGGGAGTTGATTAATCTTCCCCTTTATGCCTTCTCTGATTTGAATAGTCTCTCTCTGACTGCCTTGTGCCCCAGGACAGGGAAAAAGACAGGCCACCAGTACTGTGCCTGGCTTTTTTCTCCCTAGCTGCTGAGGGGAGATGGCCAGTCAGGAAAAAAGGAGTGTGGGGTGGGGGTGTCTGTGGAGAGAGACTTAATTCTCTCTTCCCCAGTCCCAGCCTAAACCTGTCCCACTGTGGCTGCTTTTTCCTGCTAAAATACATAGTTGGGTGGTGCTGAGTCATCTAGTTGAAGCTGAATTATGCAGGAGTGGGATGCAGTGAAAATAACTGGGGAAATGTGATGGCACTACAAGCTGTTTTGGACACAGATGTCTACTGAGCTGGCTTTTAACGCTTTGGGTTAAACCACAATGGAAAGTGATTTTGTTTAATTTTCTCTACATGTGACGTGCCCATGTACACAAGGGATCCCCATAAAACGTAACAGCTCTATAAATAAATATGTCTCCTTATTTAAAATATCGCTCTCCTGTCCCTTCACTGTAACTGGTTCCTGGAAGAGCTAACAAAACATTAAAGCCATTAAAAAAAAAATCAATAATATCACATCTTTAAAAAACACCTCAAATTCCCAAACATAAAATGTTCAAAATATTAAAAACAAACTTAGAAGAACAAGAAACACTAAAATGACAATAAATCATAAAAGTGATTAAAACTAGCAAAACGAGAAAATTGAAAGAGCAGGAAACAACTGTGATACAGATTGAACAAGGCAGGGAGGGGAAGGGAGAGAAACCTCACCTAAAACTCTGGGAGAATGAATAAGACTTTGGTGGCCTCTGGAAAGTTGAATGCATTATCTCTTCACCCAGGGCCCGTTCCAAATTCTGGGGGTCCCTAGGCAGACAGTCCATAGGGACCCCTCCCCTTTGCACCCACCAACCCACATGCCTGTGCACCACTCCCCCACCCCTTTAGGAGCCCTCTCACCACCCATGTTCACAGGTGCCTGCACTGCTCACATGCCCTTTCCTGATGTTGGGCAGTCTACACGGTTGGGAGCATGGATGATGGAGTGCTTGCAAGCAAGCAGGTGGGGTTAGGGCATGCAAGTCAGCAGCAGTGGGCCTCTGAAGAAGCCCTGTGCCCCCAACAACTACCCCATCTCAGAGTATGCTGTCTGCTAGGGATGCCAGCCTCCAGGTGGGACCTGGGGATCCCCCGGCATTACAGCTCACTTCCAGACTTAACAGGGATCGGTTCCCCTGGAGGAAAGGGATGCTTGATTCCTGAGAAGGGTGGGCTCTGTGGCATTGTAAAAAAACACACACACACACACCCGAGGCCCTTGTCCTCCCCAGGCTCCATCCCCAAATGTCCAAAAATTCCCAAGCTGGATCTGGCAGCCCTACCCTCCCATCCCCTGCTGGGGGGCAGGGAGGACCTGCCAACCCTAGGCTACACCGCAAATGGTCTCACTGTTTTAATGAATAAATAAGAGGAGCTGATTCCACCCTCCCCTTGCCAGGACTCTCAGATTATTATAGCCCACTGTAGTGAGAGAATCAATCACTCACTCGGCTGCCAAAAATACCTCCGCGCTCATACAAACGAGGCCTTTGTAATCAATGCAAACACTTGACCCCTATGTTTACTTGGCAGATGTTGGATGGGGGGGACAATGACACAACATGCAGTTGCTCATTGATCAGTTGTGAAGGAAGCTGTAACCGGTACTGGTGTGCAGTGCTTCTGGGAGCTGGCTTGTGCTGAACTCTACGTAAGTTCTTGTCTCTTGTGGACCCGAGGGAAAGGGTAGAAGTCTTTTCCAGAAGAGCTAAAAGATAACCCCCAGGCCCTCCAGTGTTTCACAGGATGTGCCACTCCAATTCTCACAGCAGGGTGGTTTTTGGAGAGAGCATTCAGCTGGATATCATGCCATATAGCTAACGATGCCAACCTCCAGATGGTGCCTGGAGATCTCCTGGAATTACAACTGATCTCCAGGCTACAGAGATCAGTTCCTCTGGAGAAACTGGCTGCTTTGGAAGGTGGATATGGCATTATACCCTGCTGAGGCCCCTTCTAAAAAACTATTCCCTCCCCAGGTTCCACCCCAAAATCTCCAGGAATTTCCCAACCAGAGATGTAGGGTTGTCAACCTCCAGGTGGTAGCTGGAGATCTCCCGCTATTACAACTGATCTCCAGGGGACAGAGATCAGTTCACCTGGGGGAAATGCCCACTTTGGAAGCTGGACTGTATGGCATTATCCCCCAATTGAAGTCCCTCCCCTCCCCTAACCCTGCCCTCTTCAGGTTCCACCCCCAAAATCTCTAGGTATTTCCCAACCTGGAGCTGACAGTCCCAGAGGGGGCAGGCCCACATCCAGACAACCTTCCAAAGCAACCATTTTCTTCAGGGGAAATGACCTCTGTCATCTAGAGATTAGTTATAATTCTTTGAGATCTTCAGGTGTAGGGTTGCCAAGCTCCATGTGGGGCCTGGAGATCTCCAAGTATTCCAAGTGATCTCCAGCTAACAGGGGTTAGTTCCCCTGGAGAAAATGGCTGCTTTGAAGGCTGGCCTCTGGGGCATTATAACCCCCTGAGGTCCCTCCCCTCCCCAAACCCCACTCTCCCCATGTTAGTAGGCTTGCCATTCCCCTCCGGGGGGGGTTGCCCGCTTTTAGGGCCCCCGATCCGCTGGTCCGGATCCAGCCGTTGGGGGGAACCCCACCCCCAAAGGGCTGGGATTGAGGCCAATGTGCCCAGCATGATGATGTCACCGTCATCATGCCGGGCACATTGCCGGGAGGATGCTCTAGCACTTGGCCAAAACTCTATGATACCATAGACTTTCTGGCCAAATGCTAGAGCATCCCCCAGTGACGTGCCTAGCATGATGACATCACTTCTGGTTGACGTCATCACAGCCTGTGTGCTCTGCATGCACATCAGAAGATCCCAGGATTGGAAGCTTTGTCTCCCCCCCCCCCCAATGGCAAAAGGTAGGGACCTGGCAACCCTACATGTTACACCCCCCAAATCTCCAGGAATTTCCCAACCCAGCATTGGCGACCCTATGAACCAGGCCCCACATGGAGGTAGGCAACCATAGTCTATCCAGTTTTCTGAATTCCCAGCTTTCAGGGATTTTTTTTAACTCTTGAGAGTTAAGAGACCCAGAGGGAGGAGCTGATCCCTGAAGAATGGCTAATCTGGCAGTTCATGTTAAAACCCCGCACAAGGAATACCCCAAAAGCAAAAATGAGGACAAACCAAATACTTGAAAAGAGAGACAGCTGGGAGGGTATGAAACACTCATAAGAGCTCTGGAGAAAACCAGTGCTGCTTTGATGGCAAGCAAAGCCTTTTCAGTGCATAATCGCCGTCAGCATTTTCCCCTGACTGATGTTGCATTCTCTCTTTACCGCCAGCCCGGAGGAAGCGGTGCTCCTGGGGAGCTGCCGAGCAGTGGTAAGGTGGCAGCTTCCCCATCCCCACCCCCATCCCCACCAGCTCCCCCCTGCAATTACAATAAAGTCTTTTTGATCTTGTTTCCTGCAGTATTATGAAGACTCTGATGGATTGCTATGGCAACTGGCCAACAGGCCTGCATACTAAGCGGAGCTGGCAGAAGGAAGGTGGTGGAAAGTGTTAATAATGCAAGCGCCCAGAATGCATTCAATGCAGTACCAACAGCTGCATTGCACTGCTGAGCCCAACCCCGCCGTGTGTGAGTGTGCTGCTGGTGGGAAACAAAAATGAAACCATAGATGATCAGACCTTCCAACATTCTGCAGACGAAAACTGGGGCATGCTTGTAACATTCCAAGGATTACTGCCCAAGATACCCCCTTCCCACTGGGCACTCCTGAAAGCTCTACTTTATCTGCTTCATGCTCCGTTCCCTTACTTTGCCTACCTACCGCCACCTATTTAAAAGCCAGGACAAGCGTTTCTTCTTTAGGCTCCAGATGCACTCAAAAAGTGCAAGGGGCAGACAACCGGCTTCTAGTAATTGAAATGGAGCCTTGGTGGGACGGGAACTGGCAGGCTGTGCATTACATTTCACCTTCATGTTCATGCATGTTGACATGCATGTGCATCGGAGACAAGATTTCACCCAATCAGAGATTTCACTCTGACAGACCTTGGACAAAATGCCAACTCTGGCAATCAAGCATCAGTTCAAGCATGCATTTCTGAAAGGTGTAAATTAGGGGCAGTGATTTAGCAAGGACCGGTAGCAAAACACAGACTGTTCATAGAAACTAGGCAGATGGAGTAAACATAGGATTAAGAGACTGGGCAACCTGCTCACCATTAAGGATGCTCTATAATCCTCCTGGTCTGAATTTCTCCCTGGATTTCGGAGTTCTCAATGAACTGGTCTTGTTTCCAAAGTGGAACCGATGTATCTGGATCTTCCAGTGCTTCATTTTTGCACAGTATGCTGGTTCATGTGCAATTCGGCGTGCTTTCAGTTCCATCAGTTCATACGCATCTTTGCCCTCCCTACCAAGGCACACGGGCATCCATGTGCCAGAATGAAATGTCACAAACAGCAATGTGGATGTGATTGTATGAATCAAGATTTTTTCCTGGGCGGCCTTTTGTCCCCGCGCAAAAGTGCATTTCTCCCCCCAACGCAGCAAAAAGAATCTTGACACAGCCATACACACGCTCACATATATAAAATGGGCCTTTAATGAAATGCATGGAAAAAACCAGGGTGTTCCTCATAACCAACAGAAATGGGCTATGATCGTGTTAACAAGAACAGGTTTTCAGGTGCATTTAGTGTCACTGAACTGTTAGCTGAATAGAGACTTTCTAAATATTCCAAGGGAGGGAAGGCGGCACGGAACAGCCAAATCTCCTCGGATCTCAGAAGCTGGCTCACAGTTTTTCAGCCTCTGGCTCACATGTTTGTCTCAGCTCAGGAAGGAGGGCTCCAGAGCAAACTGATATATGCAGCAGCCAAATCGCTCGCTCACAACTTTAATGGCAGTAGCTCACAAAGTAGAATTTTTGCTCACAAGACTCCACAGCTTAGAGGGCGCATTGATCACAACTGATCTCCGAGTGGCAAAGATCAGTTCACCCAGAGAAAATGGCCGTGTTGAAAGGTAGACCCTATGGCATTATACCTCTCCCCTCCCCAAACTCCACCGTCCTCAGGCTCCATGCACAAAATCTCCAGGTATTTCCCAACCCAGAACTGGCAACCCTACATGATCCTGATCCTAATCAGGCCTGTGCGAGCCTGGTAATCAATTTTCACACTCTGAACTCCAAGAGCATGTCCACACAAGAGAAACTATGCTGGACATATAAGGGGTGGGGCATGAGGAGTTTTTGTAATGTATGAATGGGACCTTTTTAACTTATCCCCCCCCCGCCCCACGCACCGAGTCAACTTAAAACGTCATAAAGGCAAAAGCAGAGAATGTGCGAATATGCATTTTCCACACTGTTTGTCTGTTAGCCTTTTCATTCCTGCTGTTATCACTGATAGCGTTTCTCCTTTGTTTGGTTCCTGTGTGTACATCTCTGTGTAACAGGATGCCTTTTAAAATGGACACACACAGTAACACAGTGACTATCCTCGGGCTGTGGTGGCAACTCTTGAGGAAGAAACTTTTTAACAACCCCAACGGCCAGCCAGACTCCCTGCTGGACAGAAGCCCACCCGGCCCCACTCGCTTTCTAAAAACACTCGGCAGTGCCCTGAAAGGTGTCCGTGGGGGGGGGGGGGCACCGTGGCTTCCCTGGGCACCACGTTGGGGACCCCTGCCTGATACCACTTTCCTGGTCTGAAGCAACCCAGGGTTGCTATGTGGGGAATATGAGCACTTTGTAATGTGTGGAGAGGCCTCTTGGGAGCCAAACAGCAGGGATGAGAAACTGAGTCGGCTCAGAGGGATTCTTGGCTGGGCAGAGTTAAATGAGTCAGATGGCTGGAGTGCTGTCGTTTTTAGAGTGGAATGTGTTAAGTGTTTTTCCCCCGTTCTAAAAACAAGCTCTTGTTTTAAAAAGATAATTCGGATAAATGAGGGCTCCAGATGGGGTGATGCACTCACCGGTCCCTCTTGCGTTGCCAAGTCTGGATTGGGAAATTCCTGGAAATTTGGGGATAGAGCCTGGGGAGGGCGGGGTTTTGCGAAGGGAGGAGTCTCAGTGGGGTAGAAGGCCATACAGTGCACCCTCCAAAGCAGCCATTTTCTCCAGGGGAGCTCAGCTGATCTCTAGTTTAGCGGTAACTCTGGGAGATCTCCAGGCCCTGCCTGGAGGCTGGCAACCCCACAGCCTTGCACATAAAGCTCCTCAGACAAGAGGTTTATTAGGGTATGCATCACACCACCAAGGTCCTCCTTTCCCAAGAATTAGGACTGAGGACCTTGTTTTCTGTTCCTTACTATAGACTGGAGGGAGACATGGGACTGGCCTGTTCTTCATCATAAACTGGATCCGGAATATGCAGAAGTCCTGATAAGCCTCCCACTCGGCATCTTTCTGCAGCCCTCTTGGCATGGCTTTTGTCCTCGCTGCCCTCTTGGCCTTTGTCTGCTTAATGTGGGTCAGGCCTGCCAACGTGATCTCCATGGCAACCCTTAATGAATGCCATTGGCTTGGTGGGTCTGCCCCCACTCTCATTAAATTTCAATGACTTTCATGGGGCCCGGACGTGTAACTAATATCAGACACATGGTATTCGTCAGGGTAAGGTTTAAGGAGGGGGAGGGCAACAGGGTGGGGGTGGGGACTCAGCCCCAAAGTGTCACTGAGGGGGATTGAACAATGGAAAACAGGAACACAACCGAGGAGATGACCAGACTGCTTTGGCAAGCCTTCCAACAGCTGTCAGAAGAAAACAAATTGATGCCTCTTCCATGCGGTCTCTTACTTAGGATATGAGAGCTGACAAACACACAACAATAACAACACACATACACACATACATCCCTTGACTGAGTTTTGGGAGCATTCACGTCCGTTTTCTGCTCAGCTGAGGAAACCATTGAGTCAGGCTACTTGAGACCAGATCTGTTACCAGATTCTCCCATGGGTTTAAAACATTTTAATTTGAATTTTAACAGAATACACACACAAAAAAATTATCTCACAATTTGAAATGAGATAGGATATTAACAATTAGCCTATTAAAGTCATCCTCCTGTACTCGCATAGCCTCACAATATTCCTGTATAAATATATACATCTATATATCGAACAGCAACATGTGGACACTATCTGCGGATATCTAAATCTGGGGATTTCAGCCACGCCAACACTAAGATTTGTCTGCAAATCTGGGGGAACCTCCAGGTTTGCAGAAAAACCTGCAATGTTTAAAAATATACATGGGGGTTTAAATTTCCCCCAGATTAAAAAAGAGCCCTGATTTACAGGGTAGACGTGAGCAGCTGTTTTTGCCAGCTGGCAGGCAGGCACGAGCCATGGCCACTGTGAGCAGGATGGGCAGGAGCAGCCGTTGTGGATGCTTCCATCACATGCCAGCAGACGCCCTCGCGCGGGGGGGGGGGGGGGATATGGGCAGGGCATTTTCCAGGGCTGTATTTGTCTCTCAGTCCACCCCAATCACTGGGTGGCAAACAGCTGTACAGTGGTTGGAGGTGGGCTCACTGCCCTATGGCTGATTGCCCTGAAGCCACCACTACCCCCTGCTGCTCCAGAGACTGCAGAGAGGCTGGCAGCAGTGGCACCATGGCAGCTAGCTCAATCTTAACTCCTCTGGGTGGGAGCAGCTTAGAATCATGGGCGCATGGAATCACAGGGTTGGAAGGGGCCAACCCCCTGCTCAATGCAGGATCAGCCGAGAGCATCCCTGACAAGTGTTGGTCCAGCTGCTGCTTAAAGACTGCCAGTAAGGGGGAGCTCACCACCTCCCTAGGCAGCGGATTCCACTGTTGCACAACTCTTCCTGTAAATCCCCCCCCCCAAGGTCTCGCTGGTACCTTCCTGCCCTTAATTTAAACCCATTATTGCGAGTCCTATCCTCTGCTGCCAACTGGAACAGCTCCCTGCCCTCCTCTAAGTGACAGCCCTTCAGATACTTCAAGAGAGCAATCATACCCCTCCTCAACCTCTTCTTCTCCAGACTGAACCTTCCCAAGTCCCTCAGCCTTTCCTTACAGGGCTTGGTCTCCAGGCTCCCCATCATCCTTGTTGCTCTCCTCTGCACCCACTCCATTCCGTCATAAATATATAGCTTGCCACAGTCACAAATATAGGCAGGGCTTCCTTCACATCAGCTCCCTGAGAGCCTTTTAAATGCAGATAGGTGCCTGGGACCTTCTGCATACCAACTGTGTGAACTATCACTGAGCCACAGCACCACACTGGCCATTCAGGCATGGCACCCCCACCTGCAATCTGAAGTGGCACAGTCTTTTCTACCCTGGAAGCACCCTACCTCTTCGTTTTGTTTCTTTCCCTGGGGAAGTTTTACATTCCATCAGCTAGAATGCACCCAGCAGCCAAACGGTTAACAACAGAATGCCAAATAATTGTCATAGTTCTGATCTCAAGGCCTGCTGGCAGCAGCTATTATTATTTTGACGGTGACACAAGCACCAGAATAAAAGTTAAAAAGGCTTCGTGAAATAAGGATCGAAAAAGCATTCAGTATAGCAAAATTGTATGATTATATAGGATGCGAGATTGTAGCAATTATGTTACAAAGAAGACATAAGGCACAAGATTTGAATAACTCCCTGAGAAAATACAAGGCGTAGAAGAGAGAGAAAGCCCCTTTGAATAAATCCGTAACAGTTACAGAACAAGTCTTAAGTCCTTTTAAAAGAGGGCCGGACAAGTGTCACTCATTGTTCTGTACTTGTTCCATGGTTTTGCTGAATTTACCTGGATTCTACTCTGCATCCTTCCAATAATCTGTTGTGATTTTTCCATGGACTTTTTGGGTGGTGGATGTGCCTTTTGAGATGCATGCTTTGTGTTTATTTGATGCATGTTGCAATCTGCACTTCCAGAATGATGGTACATATCCAGATTAGCAATGCTTCAGTTTTCGTAAAGAACACGTTTGGAAACTAGACTTACCTGGCTCAGAATGCCTGCTTGCTTTCCAGTCAAACATCCTATCCAATCGCACTGAGGATTTGGTCACAACAAAATCCAAAACCAACAGCATTTCAAGTGGTGTTTGCAGCTATGTAGCTGGTAGCATGCTGAATGGCAGCCAGATAAATAGCCACCTTTGCCAGCTCTGGGCTGGTAAATACCTGGAGAATTTTTTTTGGGGGGGTAGAACCAGGGGAAGGCATGGCTTGGGGAGGGGAGGGACCTCAGCAGGGTACGATACCATAGAGTCCACCCTCCAAAGCAGCCGTTTTCCCCAGGGGAACTGATCTCTATTGGCTGGAGATCAGTTGTAATAGTAGGAGATCTCTAGGCCCCACCTGGAGGCTGGCAACCCTAAACCTTTGGCACATGGGGGGGGGAACAGTGCTCAGAAGAGCCAGAGGTGTAGCTGCAAAAGCAGCAACTATATATCAATGTATTTTATTTTAAATGATGCATTAAGATCACAGTTTCAAATATATACTGACCTGGCTGTATCTGATGTCTGAAGAAGTGAGCAGTGACTCACGAAAGCTCCTCCCCTGCCACAAATGTTGTTAGTCTTTACAGTGCTACTGGACGCTTGCTCTTTTCTACTTCTACAGACAGACTAACACGGGTACCCATCTTGAACCAGCTAGAGGCCCTGACTATATACACATGCACTGCAGTGAAAGCAGCATTGAGGAGCAAGCCAGGATATTGGTGTAGGGTTACGTGTGCAGACTCTAATCTGGGAGAAACGAGTTTGATTCCCCCAATCCTCTACTTGGCAGCTGCTGGATGACCTTGGGCAAGCCATAGTTCTGTCAGAGCTGTTCTCTCAAGGACTGTTCTGGAAAGATTTCTCAGCCCCACCTACCTCACAGGGTGTCTGTTGTGGGGAGGGGAGAGGAGGGGAGGGGAGGGGAAGGGAAGGGAAAGGAGTTTGTAAACTGCTCTGAGACTCCAAGTGAAGGGCGGGGTATAAATCCAATCCCTTCTCTTCTTCTTTTAAAGCTGGAATGCCTCTGTTTGTACCTCACATTAAAACACAGTTAAGACTAACCCTGGTTAATAAACCAACTTCAAACCACGGTTTTAGACCCTAGTTTAACATGCCTTAAATAACCATACCTAGTGGAACGGCCTGCATTCCAGCAGTCTTCTCTCAGTAAACCAGTTGATTTCTGTGGAAGAAGTCTAGATAGCTATGATAAAGGATATTGATGGGGGGGGGGGACCAGCCCTCCACTTATAACACAGGAGTAGGCTTTGGCCCCACATCAACAGTCCTCCTGCCAGGTTGCAACTTCCAGCTGTATAAAGTTCCCCCAAAGAAGTCAGTAATCAACCATTTGCCACTGTGGAAGAATGAATGAATGAGGTTGCTAATGGTGGACCAGAGGTAGCCCCAAAGCAAGCAACACAAACCAATAGAAAGACTGCTGCTGTCCAAATCTGGTTGATATCAATGGCAGACAAACCTGGCCTCTCCAGCAGCTGGAGCCTCTTTTATTTAATGCATAAAAGTGAAGGCAAGCATAAAAGGGAAATAAACACAACCATTTCTTTCACGGAATGTATCTTGACGGGTCTCTAAAGAATGGATTCATTTGAAGCTCCAGGTGATTCTGCCAGCTCCCTGCCTTTTACATCCCACAGAAGTTGTTATCTGACTCTTGAGGAGCAGAGGAAGAAGAAGATACAACTGCTACTAATTACTAATATGCAAAATGGGTACAGCACTAACCTATTAAGTGGGTCCAAACGCTTGGATTAAAAAAAACCAAAACCCTGATCATTGCTGTCTTCAGGAGCATTTCTACTGCTCCCTGGTGAATCGTCAGTGGTTGCTTCTTTGAAGTTAATATCCAGCTTAATGAATATCTCTGGTAAGCCAAGATTTGAATTATTGCTGGAATGCTCAGTTTAGGTTGAATTGTGGTGCTACGTGTGCGATAAAAGGGCAATTACTATTGATGTTACTAAGCAGATTCATGTTGTTTGACTGAGGGAGGCTAAGGGAGTAATACGGAGGAGTCAGAAGGCTCATTGCGACGGTAGTATAGCAGGGAGAGATCCTTCATGAAGGTGGGTACACCGTACATGTAATGGCTTTGTGGCATGTTGGAAGATGGTTAGAATACATGAAGCTGCCTTCTACTGAATCTAACCACTGGCCCATCAAGGACACAAGAGGCCTTTCACATCACCTACTACCCAATATGGAGGGGGCATAACTCAATGGCAGTGCATCTGCTTTGTATGCCAAAGGTCCCAGGTTCAGTCCCCAGGTCTCCATCAAGGATCCGGTCATAGGTGATATGGAAGACCTTTGCCTAAACATACATATGAACATGAGAAGCCAATGTTGGATCAGGCCAATGGCCCATCCAGTCCAACACGCTGTCACACAGTGGCCAGAAATACCAGGTGCCATCAGGAGGTCCACCAGTGAGGCCAGGACACTAGAAGCCTTCCCACTGTTGCCCCCCCCCCCAAGAACCAAGAAAACAGAGTATCACTTGCCCCAGACCAAGAGTTCCTATATATACCTTGTGGCTAATAGACTCTGATGGACCTCTGCTCCATATGTTTATCCAATTCCCTCTTGAAGTCGTCCATGCTTGTAGCTGCCATCGCCTCCTGTGGCAGTGAATTCTTGATCAATGGTCTGACCAATGGTCTGAATCAGTAGATGGCAGCTTCATCTTGTCTTGTGATCCTTTACATTGGAGATGCTCAGGACTGAACCATTTCCCGCCGCCAACCTCAAGAACTCTTGTGGAAGTTCCCCAAACAAATCAGTGAGGCCGTGGATAGATCTGCACGGAGCAAGAAGACCAACAGTGGTGGGCTCTCGGTCTCCAACATGCATGAAAGTCATAACTGTTAACCTGAAAGCTCTTTCGTACCACCTGAGAGGTAGGGCAAGCCAACGTTGTATAGTCCTGGATTCAGATGGAGCTCATTGGCTGACTTTGGGCCAGCCATTTTCTGTCAGTCTAACTCACAGGGTTGTTGATAAGTAATCTGAGGGGGAGGGGAGAAACCACCTTTTTCAGAGGAGGGAGGGATAGGACAGAAAGTGGACTTAACTAATAGGTTGGTGGGCTATGACTGCTGAGTAGAAATGTGTTCTGCACATGCTCAGAAGAACTTATTTTGCATATCCAATGGCAGTGATAATACATTCCTAGGCTGAGCATACCAGTTAGGTAGATGAGGAAAGACTGCAGGCCAATGCCGAGCATTTTTATTGCTGGGAATAATTTTCAGAGCCTATTCATTATGGTGCTAAAATTCCATCTGTGCAAGGCAGATACTTTGCACCATTCTCTCTTTTTATCCTGAGAAACAGTGATTGGCCAGATCAATAAAGTCTTTGAGTTGAGCTTTGGACTTGGATCTCTCTCATCAAAGTCCAAGATTCTCTCCACTACACCACACTGCTGCCCTGTCCATAGGGACAAGTTTGATCCCTTAACTGTTTGAGAGGACTCACCTAGGGAAGGCAATGTTGTAATGTAATGACCATTGTACACACGGGAAAAGAGCGAGAGCCAATGTAATTACTTCTGAACAAAACAGCATCCATAAGTGAAATCTCTGGACATCGGCAACTACTCAAGAGAAACGTACGTACCAGACGCCAATATCAAATGTTAGCAACAAAGCAGCCAGTGGTCTGAGTTCAGCAAATCTCATTAAGTTGTAAAGTAAGAGCAGATTAGTCCAAAAATCCATTTTGCATTTATTCGCTCTTTCACCAACAACTTTGGAAGATTAAATTCAGTCTCCTTGGAGCTGTCAATCACTTTTCACTTTTTTTCCTTCAAGAAAGAAAAAAAACAGTTTTGCCACAATACTTGGCATGCAGTGATGGGAAGGCTCAGTTTCATTTTCTCTGCCTGTCATTCCAAACATTTGATCTGCATGTTCAAAAGGGACCAAGGCAGCAGTCGCATTCCCATTTCAGACGGCCTCGTCCAAAAAACATGTATTCAAAACCACTAAAATGTTGCCGTTTTGGAGAGCGGAAGACCTTGGTGGTATTTTTAATATGCTGCAGTTGTTATCTTGTGGGAATGAAAGCAGAGGAATGCAGGTGAAGGATGGGTCAGACATTCTTTATAGGGATGCCGGCCTCCAGGTGGGACCTGGGGATCCCCTGGTATTACAATTCATCTCCAGACTACAGAGGTCAGTTCCCCTGAAGAAAATGGAAGCTTTGGAGGAGGGTGGACTCTGTGACATTCTACCCCACTGAGGTCCCTGTCCTCCCCAGGCTCCACCTCCCAAATCTCCAGGAGTTTCCCAACCTGGAGCTGGCAACTCAACCCCCCAGACCCCACTGGGGGCCAGGGAGGATCTATGCCAACTTCTGTCCAGATTGAGAACCAGAGGTGGACTAGTAGGCAAAAATAGCCCTGGAAGAAGGTCTCAGCCCCCTGATAGCGGAGGGAGGGAGGAAGCAAGCTCACACAAGGCTGGGGCTTTTGCCTTACTGTGGCTTCTGCCCACTTCGCTTGGGGCCAGGGTGGCTGCCTGGATCATTGGCCCACCTGGACGTTCCTCAGCTGCTGGTGTGACCTTGGGTCAGTCACAGCTCTCTCAGACCTGTTCTCTCAAGAGCAGTCCTTGAAAGAGCTCTCTCTCAGCCCCACCTACCTCAAATGGTGTCTGTTGTGGGGAGAGGAAGGGAAGGAGATTGTAAGCTGCTTTGAGACTCCGAGTGAAGGGTGAGGTATAAATCCAGTCTCTTCCTCCTCCTCCTCCTCGTCTTCTTCCAAGATCTGAAAAGGCCAGGCTAGCCTGTGCCATCCAGGTCAGGGTCAAGGTAAAGGTTCCCTTGCTCGAAAGCCAGTCGAATCCGACTCTAGGGTTGCGGTGCTCATCTCTGTTTTAAAGCCGAAGAGCCAGCGCTGTCCGAAGACGTTTCCGTGGTCATGTGGCTGGCATGACTAAACACCAAGGCGCACAGGACACTGTTACCTTCCCACCGAAGCAGTACCTATTTATCTACTTGCAATTTCTTGCTTTCGAACTGCTAGGTTGGCAGGAGCTGGAAATAGAGACAGGAGCTCACTCCATCATGCGGCACCTGGGTTTCGAACTGCTGAACTACTGACCTTCCACAGCCTGCAGTTCAGTGTCTTAACCACTTGAGCCACAGCAAGAGCCACACACAAAACCAACTTTCTTAGACAGATACTCATCTGGGAGTGGAGGTCACTTGCACTTCACAGTTCTTTGATCCTATACTAGAAGGCTATGCTGGGGACAAAAATCCTGTGGGCTATAGTAAGGAAAGGAATCGGGAAAGATGACGTGCAACAGCTGGTAGGCTGGATCCAGCCCTTGGTGATTTGAAATTTCGCTGTTGTTTTTTTAATGAATAGGGGTGCTGTAGATTTAATAGTGAGCGGAAGCTGCCCCAAGCACTGAATGAGATAGGATGTAAATGTTTAAAATAAATAAAGATCTATATTTAAATGCTTCAGTCTGTGTTTTTAAACATTTGGAAAGCGTTCTCTCTCACACACATGATCCAGGCCCCACTTTTGGGGTTTCATTTTAAAGATATTTGTTTGTTTAATAATTATTCTCTAGTTTGGCGAGTTACAGCATGAGAAGCTGTACCAGGGAAATAGAAAAAGCAAAAACCTTACATCAAGAGAAAATCCAAACCCCCCCCCCCAAACTTTAAATCCCGAAGCAATTTGAAAATAAGCCAAGGAAACATAAAGAACATATGTGCATGGGAGCCTGTAGGCTTTTCAGCTATGCACAAAGAGAGACAACTTCTTATTTAGGCTTGGAGTGGCCTGGTCATTGGTGGGGGAAAAGGGCATCCGGGTTACCAACCACCAAGCCTTCACATGTATACAAAGCTCCCTTATACTGAATCAGACCCTTGGTACACCAGGCGGTGGCTCTTTAGGGTCTTAGGTGGCAGTTTTTCACATCACCTGCAGTTGTAGTCCTTACAACTTGCACATGGTGGGTACTGAACCTGGGGACTTCTGTATGCAAAGCAGAGGCTCTTCCCCTGAGCCCCTCCCAAACAAGCAAACAAATAAATTCCTTACAAAGAAAACTTACTGGCTGGAGGAAGCTTCTCATAAGAACATAAGATAAGCCATGTTGGACCAGGCCAATGGCCCATCCAGTCCAACACTCTGTGTCACACAGTGGCCAAAACCCAGGTGTCATCAGGAGGTCCATGTGGGGCCAGAACTCTAGAAGCCCTCCCACTGTTGCCCCCACTCAAGCACCAAGAATACAGAGCATCACTACCCCGGACAGTGTTCCATCTATACCTTGTGGCTAATAGCCACTGATGGACCTCTGCTCCATGAGCATCACTACCCTGGACAGTGTTCCATCTATACCTTGTGGCTAATAGCCACTGATGGACCTCTGCTCCATGAGCATCACTACCCCGGACAGTGTTCCATCTATACCTTGTAGCTAGTAGGCACTGATGGACCTCTGCTCCATGAGCATCACTACCCTGGACAGTGTTCCATTATACCTTGTGGCTAATAGGCACTGATGGACCTCTGCTCCATATGCTTATCCAATCCCTTCTTGAAGCTGTCTATGCTTGTGGCTGCCACCACTTCCTGCGGGGTTGAATTCCATGTGTTAATTACTGTTTCTCCAATCTAAGTAACTCTTCAGCGCTGAAGGAAGGCTTCTTAGGTTGGAAGAAGACTTCTAACTCTGCTCAGTGGTGTGGTGGGGTACTGCTGCTGTTTCCGGTTTGTTTCTTCCCTACCATTTTTTGCATTCTACATCAGTATTGCACCATTCCAACACAACTGGGAAGGACCGTGGCTCAGTGGCAGAGCGTCTGCTTGGCATGCAGAAGGTCCCAAGTTCAATCCTCGGCATCTCCAGTTAAAAGCATCAGGTAGGAGGTGATGTGGAAGACCTCAGCCTGGGACCCTGGAGAGTCACTGCCAGTCCGGGCAGACAATACTGACTTTGATGGACTGAGGGTCTGATTCATCTTAAAACAGCTTCATGTGCCACCAACTATGCCAAATAGATCTCAACAGCTGCAGGATATGAATTGGCAGGTGACCCATGAAACGGTGCCACTGGGTTCCTGCTAAGTTTGTGAACTCTTTTTTTACAGTAAGAGTTGTTCAACAGTGGAATCTGCTGCCTAGGGAGGTGGTGAGCTCCCCATCACTGGCAGTCTTTAAGCAGTGGCTGGACCAACACTTAGCAGGGATGCTCTCAATCCTGCACTGGGTAGAGGGTTGGACTAGATGACCCACGTGGCCCCTTCCAACTCTGTGATTCTATGATACTATTGGGGGTGGGGTGGAGCCTTCAGTGTACATGATTTGGGTAGGGAGGGACCTCATCAGGGTATAATGCGTTAGAGTTCACCCTTCACCATAGCACTGGTTAAGAGTGACAGACTCTGATCTGGAGAACCGGGTTTGATTCCCACTCCTCCTCCCCCTGAAGCCTGCTGGGTGACCTTGGGCCAGTCACAGTTCTCTTGGAACTCTCTCAGCCCCACCTGCCTCACAAGGTGCCTGCTGTGGGGAGAGGAAGGGAAGGTGATTGTAAGCCGCTCTGAGACTCCTTAAGGTAGAGAAAAGCAGGGTATAAAACCCCACTCTTCCAACGCAGCCCTTTTCTCTAGGGGAACTGCTCTCTGCTTTCTGGAGATCTGTTGTCATTCTGGGACATCTCCAGGCCCCACCTGGGCATACCTTGACACTTGAGGCCATCCACACATCTGTTTCTCGCTATCCACACATCTGCTTCTCGCTCTGCTATTTAACTAAAGAGACCTGGAGGAAGCCCGGAAATGTGACCCGTCTTCTAGCAACTCACACCAAACATTTGCACCAGGTAAAAGTGGCCCCAAACATCAGAAACGAGCGACCATGGTTTGCTGGGACCAGAAAAGAGGGCTTCTCTCGTGTAAACAGGCAGAGTCGGAGCAAGAGGAGTCTGGTCGCCCGCCCGCCTTGGAAGCAGGGATTCCTTGGCAGGAAACAGCCCGGCATTCCTTTGCCCGCGAGGGACTCGGCTCAACCAGCGCCCTGCCTGAGCCCCCAGGCCGGAATTAATAATCACGCTGCTTGCAGGGGGGGCAGGCTTGTTGGCTAGGCTGCCTGGGGTCTCCCCCACGCAGTCTCCGGGCTCCCCTCCCTCTAGGGCTCTTCAATTACCCTTCCTAATGAGCCCTGTTTCATTAACGAGGCGAGCAGAAGTCGACACTAATTAAAATTAAATTAGGACGTCCTCAAGTTCTCTCGCGCGGGGCCCAGAGTTCTTCATTTTCTATTTATTTCTTCTTCTTTTTTGCTAAAGTCGGCCTCGAACAAGCGCAGAGCAGAAGGTCAAGTGATAACAATTAAAAATGCAAGCAGCCGTGGCAACGTGTGGGACTTCTCGCACTCGGAGGAGCCGGCCGCGTGGAGGGTGGAGGTGGGGGTGGGGGGGAAGTGAGGCCCAATGCCCGGGAGGCTGTTGCGACTAGCCAATGGGGCGACTGCTTCGTGTCCCTGGGAGCCCCTCCCACTTTCTGTACGTGCCCAATCGCCAACCTGTGTGTGAGTGCAGTGCAGGTGTGCAATCTGATGGGAGCAAAATATAGGACAGGACTGCTGGTACAGATCTCCACTCAGCCACAGGCTCACGTGAAACTGCATTACCCACTGAATCAGACCACTGGACTCTTTCAAGTAGACCAGTATTGTCTCCTCAGCCTGGCAGAGGGTCTCAAGTGCAGGTCTTTCATGCCACCTACTACTACAACCTGATCCTTTTAGCTGGTGATACTGAGGATAGGACCCGGGACCTGTTGGCCTGTCAGTGAGCCCTGACCCTCCTTACCCCACCTGCAACTGCGGATAACACCACCCTGCCTTGTGCTAGAACAGGGAATTACAGGGTACCATAACTCTTTTCATGACTGACCAGGATCTAAAAAAATAACCAGTTTTGCAAGTAGTAAGGATTTCCTAATGTAGGCCCTTTAATATGGTAATTGCATTACATACTGAGAGCTGTAAGTTGCATTGAAGCATGGATTGTCTGTCTCGATAGAGAATTATTAAACGACAGCATAATGAACACCCAAGGTTCCCAGCTCTGAATCTGGAAATTCCTGGAGATTTGGGGGGGTGGAGCCTGGAGAGGCTGGGCTTGGGGAGGGGAGGGGCTTCACTGGGGTATAATGCCATAGAAGTCAAAGCAGCCACTTTCTCCCGGGGAACCAAACTCCGTGGTCTGGTGATCACTTGAAATTCCTGGAGATCTCCAGGCCCCACCCGGAGTCTGGTAACCAATGCTCCCTCTAAGCTGCGGAGTCTTGTGAGCAAAAAATCTACTTTGTGAGCTCCTGGCATTAAAGCTGTGAGCAGGTGATCCGGCTGCGGCATAAATTAGTTTGCTCTGGAGCCATCCTTCCCGAGCAGAGACACAAATCTGTGAGCTGGAGGCTAAGAATCTGTGAGCTGGCTCACACTAACTCAGCTTAGAGGGAACAGTGCTGGTAACCCTAAGAAAACCAGAAAAAATTGCCATATTTATTGAAGGCAAAAAAAAAAAAAAAATTGGCAAGCATCTAATAGGGGAATGACTCAGCAACTTACATCCGTTTAATGGGTATTTACGAGGCACATCATGAGGCCTCTAAATGCGGTGCCTTACAATAAAAACATCCTTAATGTGTGTTTTCGTCTCTGCCAGAACAAGGCCAAACGGGCTGTGACTTTTAAAGAGGATAGCCGTGTGTGTTCTAATATTTTGCTAATGTGCTTTGTACTAGGAGCCTGACTGTGAAAGGTTGTTTACTCACAGTTGGCTAAATAGACCCTTTCCGTCTCCATGCTCTCAAAATATGCATTTATTTAGTCTCATTCAGAGTCTATAATGTACACATTAAGGATTCCTCTGCCTGCTCTGTTGTAATTGTTCAGTTGTAATACAGTCTCATTTATATGATTTGCTTGGATGTTTGCCTGCACCAGAGAACCAGGAAATCTGAGTGGCTAAGAAACTGAGCTAGGAACACAGGAAGCTGGTTTCTAACATTGACCATTCTAGCCCAGGAAGACTGGCTTTACTGTCTGGGAAAGGTCTCTACTGACTTGAGCAAGGAAAGGGTTTTCCTGGCTCCTTGCTGCCTGAGATCTGTACAGATACTAGAGATAGAACCTGAGACCTCTGAGCAACAGCCCCCCTCCCCTACCAGTCAAGAAGTTCACTGAGTTTTGCCTCTACCACAAAAGCTGCAGTCCTAAAAACACTTTCTCAGGAGCTAATAAAATGGGACTTAACTTCTAAGTAGACCTGTTTAGGATTGCTCTCAAAGTGACCTTAAACAAGCTGCTGTCTCAGGCTTAGCCCTTCATCCCACCTCTCAGTCATCTCCTCTCCAGGCTAAAAATACCCAGCTCCTTCAGCCTTTCCTCATAGGACTTGGTCTTCATCACCATCTTGGTCTCCATGGTCACCATGGTCTCCTCACCATCTTTGTTGCCCTCCTCTAGACACGTTCCAGCTTGTCTATATCCTTCTTAAATTGTGGTGCCCAAAACTGAACACACTACTCTAGGTGAGGTCTAACCAGAGCACAGTAAAGCGATACCATCACTTTGCATGATCTGGACACTCTACTTCTGTTGATACAGCCCAAAATCACATTTGCCTTTTAAACTACGGCATCACACTGCTGACTCATGTTCACTGTATGGTCTACAAAAAAGACTCCTAGATCCTTTTTCACACCTACTACTGCCAAGACAAGTCTCCCCCATCCTATAATTATGCATTTAATTATTCCTACCTAAATGCAGAGCTCTACATTTATCCCCGTTGAAATTCATTTGTTTTAATCCAGTTTTCCAGCCTGTCAAGATCATCCTGTATCCTGACTGTGTCTTCTACCGTATTTGCTACCCCTCCCAATTTAGTATCATCTGCAAATTGAATAAGCATTCTATAGGGGAAAGTGATAACCTTACATGCGGCCCTGATCTCCTTGGAGAAGACTGGGATAGATATACAATAGATAAATGTGGAAAACTAAAGCTATCAGAGGAAACTGATGCCCAAGGAGCAAGCCTTAAATGGTCTACTCAGAAAGTAAAAGCAAGGCGGGATATAAATCAAAACTAATAAATAAATAAATTAATTAATTAAATGGAGCTTACTCCCAGGAAAAAGGATTGCAGCCCTAACATGCGGAGAGTCTCACGGTGGGTCCAGAGATGAGCAAGTTTCCACTAAAAGGTAAAGGTTTCCCTTGCTCAAAAGCCAGTCGAATCCGACTCTAGGGGGTGGTGCTCATCTCCGTTTCCAAGCCGAAGAGCCAGCGTTGTCTGAAGACATCTCCATGGTCATGTGGCCGGCATGACTAGACGCCAAGGTGCACGGAATGCTGTTACCTTCTCACTGAAGTGGTACCTATTTATCTACTTGCAATTCCTTGCTTTCAAACTGTCACTAGGGCCTTGAACTGCTGAACTACCGGCCTTCCAGTCTGCAGTTCAGCGTCTTAACTACTGAGCCACTGTGGCCCCAAGTTTCCACTACTGATCTAGTAATAATAATAATTGTGTGCCCTCAAGTCACTACTGACACATGGTGATCTCAGGACCATGGGGTTTTCAAGAGATGAGCAGAAATGCTTTGCCCAGTGCCTGCCTCTGCATACCAACCCCACAGCCAGTCTTCCTGAGTGGTCTCCCATCTGAGGACTGACCATGGCCATCCCAGCTAGGCTTCCAAGCTCCGACAAGATCAAGCTAGTCTGGGGTCTTTAGGCGGCTGCCTGCAGGTCTAGACACTTCTGTATGCCCCACAAGAAGCTCATCCCTTCATCTTCTTTACCCACCCACCCCCATTGTGGCTCCTCCCCCCCCCCTTCTTCAACTCCCACATTTGCACACAGAGATATATTCCAGCATGCTGTGGTGGTTCTTAAACTAGGAATGCTGCTGAATGGGGGAAGGAATATCTCTCTGCACATGTTTGGATCTCTGTACTGCACTGGTGGACCTCCTGATGGCACCTGGTATTTCTGGCCACTGTGTGATACAGAGTGTTGGACTGGATGGGCTTTTGGCCTGATCCAACATTGGTGTCTCTTACGTTATGAAATTTTTATTAGCATGTTCCACTGTGTGTACATCCTCAGGCAAACAGAGGAGAGGATACTTCCGTGTATGTGTGTGTGTGTGTGTGTGTGTGTGTGTGTGTGAGAGAGAGGGGGGGGGAGGGGATGGAGGGAGGTTGTTCCATAAGGAGACAGACATTGTTCAGCCTAAACATTGCAGACTTCTGTGTAAGCCAGAAGGAGGGGGGGAGGGGAACAGCTGGGCACCATCCTTGCCTATTTAAGGTGGACTGGTACGATTGCTAGACCATGGCCATTTTAGGGCCGCTTCCTTATCGAACAGATTCTTTCCAACCACCCAGTGTTTCTTGGCTCGGTGGGCCTCCCGAGAGATTTTTGCCATGTCTTTTGGTTGGGTGTTCCCAAATTGCTCTGCAGTGCTGCAAGTCTGTTTTGGAGGGTGAAATCCCTTTTTCCCCCCAAACGCCAATTCCCCGACCCAGAGTTCGCAACCCTGTGGGAGACAGTGGGAGTAAGCAGCCCTTACACAAATAGTCCAAAATCGGTTAAGCTTTGTGGGGGGAGGGGGGAAACAGCCGAAGGACACAGGAAGCCCTCGCCTCCAAAGGTGGGCTGGGATAAAGATGGTTCATTCATGCCAGTGTCAGTTTTACCCTGGATTTTCCAGATAGCTTTTCATAAACAAATACAGATTTATAGTAGACAGATGTGTGGAGGATAAGTCCATCAATGGCTACTAGCCACGGTGACTAAAGGAAACCTCCGCAATCAGAGGCAGTCAGCCTCTAAACACCAGTGGCCAGGAGGCAGCGTCTGGGAAAGGCCTCTGCCTCTATCCCCTGTCGCTGGGCCTCCAGGGCAATTGGTTGGCCACCGTGAAAAAGGATGCTGGACTAGATGGACCCCTATGCACCAGTTCTGAATGCATACAGCCCAAAAGAGGTTTACCTAGGGTTGCCAACCTCCAGGTGGGGCCTGGTGATCTCCCGGAGTTACAGCAAAGCAAATGGCTGCTTTGGAGGGTGGACTCTATGGCACTATACCCTGCCAAGGACCCTCCCTGCCCCAAACCATGTCCTCCACAGGCTTCGCCTCCAAATCTCCAGGAATTTCCTGACCTGGCCATCCCTAGGTTTACTGCCTTAGGGAAAAATGAGGCCTTTGCCCCCATATGCTGTTCTCTGCTGCTTGGAAGGGGAGCAATTTATTTCCCAAATGACCTACTAAAAGCCTGCTAATCTGTGTCCCCCAATCTGTTCCTGGCCTAAAACCCCTCTGTCCCTGTGACAGCTGGCCTATCCACCCCCCTCTTCTGTTGAGAGAGAGAAAGAGAGACAGACAGACACCATGTTCTTGTGTTCAGAGCAAGAGAATGCTGGTCAGTCTGGTGAACTGTGCCAAGAAGCAGTATTCCCTCTAAGCTGAGTTAGTGTGCACTAGCTCACCGTTTTTTAGCCTCCAACTCACAGATCTTTGTCTTAGAGCACGAGTCCAGTAGCACCTTAAAGACTAAGAAAAGTTGTGGAAGCTTTTGTGACTCACGAAAGCTCCTCCCCTGCCACAAATTTTGTTAGTCTTTTAGGTGCTACTGGACTCTTGCTGCATTTCACTGCCCTGAAGACAAATCAGCTTAACTATGCAATGTAGCCATAGACAGTTTGGTGTAGTGGTTAGGAGTGCAGACTCTAATCTGGGAGAACCGGGTTTGATTCCCCACTCCTCCACATGCAGCTGCTGGTGTGACCCTGTATAATGTAGTGGAGTTCCAGGCGTAGCATAGTGAAATCAGCTCAAGTTTATTCGTTACATCAGAACTAAGGATACACTGGCCGGTCCGAGGCCGGCTTATATGCGTGAACATACTCACACCCAACACACCCTTAATTCCCGTGATAGGCTGTATTTACAAGACTCAGTCTATGATAGGTCTGTATCAGGATCTGGGTGACCTTATTGGTGTGCACTAGGATCTGGGGTGGCTATTGTTTTAGGGAATGAAGGTCTGCGCGACTGCCTGGCCTGGCTAGCGCTGCCGCGGCCATCTTAGTACATAACACCCTGGGTCAGTCACAAGTTCTCTCAGAGCTGTTCTCTCAAAGGGAAGTTCTCAAGAGGGCTTTCTCAGCCCCACCTACCTCACAGGGTGTCTGTTGTGGGGGAGGGGAAAGGAAAGGAGATTGTAAGCTGCTCTGAGACTCCTTCAGGTAGTGAAGGGCAGGGTATAAATCCAATCTCTTCTCTTCTTCTTCATTACCCTCCATAGACCACCATTTCGCGAAGAGTCGGACTCGACTGTGCGACTGAACAACAAAAAGAGTGGACCTGTTAATCCCACCCCCTTGCTTGCCTAGCTTCATATTTATATCCTACTCATGGACTGATGCCTTTCAATAGCAGTGGTTAGTGGAGTGATTCTCTGATCTGAACAGCAGACCGAAGCTGTGGAGTGATCAGTGGTGGAGGGAAATCCTTGCTTTTACAGGTGAGTACTGAGAGGCGCCCATGGAGGCAGGGGGCGTGTCACTCAGTGCATGGTTACTGACTGGCTAGCTGCCCCTGCCAGCTAGCCAATCAGCAGCCACTTGCCAGGAGCACCACGCCTGTAGCACCACCTCCCAGGGTTTCCAGCAAGGGGTTCCCCACTCACTGCAGCTGCCCTGTGATGATTGCCCAGTGTCTTGATTCGCACCAGCTGCCTCTGTCTTAATATTACTTCTCCCTAATCAACCCTCCCCCCCCCCATCAGTATGGAGAAAACAACCTCTGCAACAAGAATTAGCATTCCTCTATATAGCCTTCTGTGTGGCTGACAAGGGGAATGTTCTTTGCCCTAATTATACAAGGTGAAGTTCAGGTTTCTGTCTCCTAAATATGCCAATCAGTCAGCCAGGAACATTATACGATATGCATTACTATTCCACAGCGTCAGTCAAGTCCTCCATTTATGACACCCGAATAATGTTGCATTCAGACAAGTTGTTTTGTTTTCTTGACTTTGGGGTAATATCTTGTCATGGTAGGTTTTCTTTATAAAAACTGGGAGAGGGTTTTCTTTTTAAAAAACCAGTCATGCGGGATTATAGTGCAAAGCACTGTAACCTTGGACTGTTTCTCTGAATGCATGCTGTGATTCCTGAGTCACAACCTTTACCATTTTGGATCCTTATTGGGGGAAAAGGCAGAGTATACCTGAAGTAAATAAAATAAAAATAATATACAACTCACATAGAAATGTTCAAAAATACTGTGTTTTGGGTCCCCCCCCCCCATTTTGTGTGTGTGCATGTTTGTGTGCTCATGCCTGGAAGTCATGGCGACCTCTGGTGAGTCCTACTGGGGCACGGAGGATGGTTTGATAGCCTGCCCCTGCCTCCCGACCCTGGTATTCTTTGGAGGTCTCCCATCCAAGTACTTGCCAGGGTCGTCTCTGTCTAGCTTCCGAGATCTGATGAGATTGGGCTTACCTGGGCTATTCAGGTCAGGGCCAAAACTTACTTTTAATGGGGGGAAATTCAGCATCCGGAAAGAGAACTAGGTATGAGAAGAACTTGTTTTCTCTCAAGGGAGAAGCTAAATTGAAACCGGCAAGTGTAAATGGCCACGTTCAGCGTTCAAAATTCCATCTTGACTCTATTTAAAAGGTTCTTTGCTTATGCACCATTCTATGTGCTTGTTGCTCTTCAGTGGCAAAGTTTTGTGCCCAGGTGCCATGTGCCATGCTCCATGCTGATGCACAGTTGGCTTCCTGCAATGACAGTGTCTGCAGGAGAAAATAAAGCAGATGGAGAAAATGCCAGGCTTGTGTGTGATGTAGTCATGAACACATCCTGTCTCCAGAATAAACATAAAACAGACTATCCTTCATTCTTTGGGTTTCCCATTCCATGATGTCATCACTCAAGGTTGAGGAAATCATGCCGTCTCAATCCAGCATTAACTACATTTGGGTAGGCTCAGGCTGATTATTTCTTGAGACAGGTTTGCTCATCATAACATGACATAATCTTTACTGCTGGGAACAAAGGTTTTGCCTGGTCAGTAAGAGTAGATTCCAGCTTTGAAACAGAAGGCAGACAGGGCAGAAGAATCGCATGTCTTTCTGGGAAGCTAGTGTTGAAAGTGCAGTTGTGTTAGCTGTGAGTCATAACAAAACTATTTACAAATGGAAATGCTATGCAAAAAGATGCAAATTACACTCAAAAAGATTGCTAACGCTTTGTAGTTCACCAAATGGGCATTTTATAACTGCCAAAGCAAAAGTTCCAGTCTTTGTTTATTAGACCTGTAGGATTTTCCTACTAATAACTGGTGGGAAATCTACACACACACACACATATAAAACAAAACATGAAACTTTTGTTCATCCCCTCCCTGTTGAACCTCCCACCTGGAGACTGGCAACCCTAGGGGAAAGTCAGCCGCACAGCAGGAGGTTGAAGAGAATGGTTTGATGTCTGCAGGCCCACCACAGAGGCAGAGGGTCCTTTCGCCATCTGCTTCCATCTTAGCTAATAAGTTAGTGCTCTGTCCTGTCCCTATTCGTTCCTATCCAAAAGTGTACTTTTCAAACAAAGAGAGAAGTATTTCTCTTCTAAACTTGCAAGGTGGCTCTGTGTAGCTAAGTAACCTGGTAAAGTAACGCTGCTGAGTTTGTAGCTTTATTTAAGCACTCTGCTAACTAGTGGTAACTGGGCTAACCACACCGGTTAACGTCCAATAGAAGGCACATACATACAAATGTACATTACAGTTGGGGACTGAGGCAGAAAATGTGGCTTACCCAATGTTATCTAGTGAGTCTGTGGCCCAAACTTCTTGGATCACATTTTCTTCTCTTGGCCACTAACCACACCAAGGGTCCCCAAACTTTTAGAGCCTGTGGGCGCATTTGGAATTCTGACTTGGCACGGGCACAGCAACAAAATGGCTGCCACAAAATAGCTGCCGCAAGAGGTAGAACCAGCCACAAAATGATGGCCGCAGCATAACTTCAGTCACACAGTGGAGATCCTTGTGCTGTGCTGACAGTTGCTGCCAAAGCAACATTAAAAAAAAATCTGCACAGCTAATCAAATCTCCAGTAGCCAATCAGGAGCCTTGCTGAGCAAAAGCCCTACTTGGCCCCACCCACTTCCTAAAAACACGTGGCGGCCACCAGAAAAGGTGTCGGACTTTAAGGCATCCATAGACACCATACTGGGAACCCTTGAACTACCCCGA
The DNA here is from genome assembly GCF_001447785.1 of Gekko japonicus. Classification (NCBI taxonomy): domain Eukaryota; kingdom Metazoa; phylum Chordata; class Lepidosauria; order Squamata; family Gekkonidae; genus Gekko; species Gekko japonicus. The sequence continues at coordinate 398,636 of NW_015164679.1, forward strand.
CTCCCAACAATGAGCCTTTTGTACTCTAAATGTAAAACCAACGTCACCCTTATCCATGTTGGAAGCACCATACAGCACCTTCCCAGTTAGGGTTGCCAGCTCTGGGTTAAGAAATACTTGGAGGTTTTGGGGGTGGAGCCTGAGGAGGGCGGGGTTTGGGGAGGGGAGGGGCTTCAATGGGTTATGATTCCAAAGTGGCTGTTTTCTCCAGGTGAAAGGATCTCTGTCGCCTGGAGATCAGTTGTAATAGCGGGAGATCTCCAGCCACCACCTGGAAGCTGGCAACCCTATTCCCAGGTGTGTTTTTTCCTAACCACCCCACAAGTAGGCAGAAGTGGTCAGGGCCTGGGTTTCAGATGGTTCTGAAAAACATCTTTGGCCACAAGACATGCCAAGACCTTGCCGGCTCATCTAACTGGTTCTAACTGCAATAAGATTGCAGCCCTGGCAATTTGATTATGGTGTAAGTGGGGGATTATTATGGATTTAAGTTATTGTAGTATAGCTTTTACGATTCTCAGTGTACTATTACGCTGATAGTCACTAGAATTGTCAGCAGAATGGAAGCTGCTGAATAAAAATTGTAGCAATACTCTCCTTTTCCTTGAGAAAATTTCCTTGCACTGCAATTTAGGATGGTTTTATTGCCCTGGGGTCTTAAATGAGAATCAATCTCTCTTTCTCACTCTCGTTCTCGCCTCCGCCAAACACTTGTTCATTTCACCAAGAGTTCGTTCTTTATACTCTCTCCAGCCTTTAAATCATTCTTTCTTCCCTTTTCTTGACTGATTGCATGCTACATTCATAGCGCTGCTCCGTCTTACCGGAGGCCCATCTGGTCTAGCCCCTGGTTCCCCCACACTGGCCAACCAGCTGCCCCAGGAAGGCCAAAACTTTCCCTGCAACTGGTATGCAGAGGTTCACTGCTTTTGAACATGGATGTTTCATTTAGCTATCCTGGCTAAAAGCCATTGAGGTAGCTGCCCTCCATGGACTTGTCTGATCTCCTTTCAAAGAACCAGTGTGGTGTGGTGGTGGCGGACTCTAATCTGGAGAACCGGGTTTGAATCCCCACTCCTGCACATGCAGCCAGCTAGGTGACCTTGGGCAAGCCACAGTTCTTTCAGAGCTGTTTTCTAACGAGCAGTCCTTGAAAGAGCTCTCTCAGCTCCACCCACCTCTCAGGGTTTCTGTTGTGGGGAGAGGAAGGGAAGGAGATTGTAAACTGCTCTGAGACTCCGAATGACAGGTGGGATATAGATCCAATCTCTTCTCTTCTTCTCATGCAGGCTAATGGCCCTCACTGCGTCTTGTGGCAGAGAGTCCCACACTCCCCCCTACTCCTCAGTTTCTCGAGGGGGGGGATTGGGGCTGTGAGCAGGCAAATAGCAAGCATAATCTGCGCATCACCGAACATTGCACTACCGATGCACTGTAGCTGTCATTTGGACCACAATGTCCAATATTGTGTGAATACAGCCTTATGCTGTTGGTGCAGCTTTTAGCCTTTCGGTGTTTTATTCTGTTGACTGTTGATCTGTGATGTGGTTGCTGTTCATCTTTTTAGGACCGTTGCTGTTCATCTTTTTAGGACGATGTGACTGTGTTGCTTGGCCTTTATGCCTCGGCTTGAATTATGATGGTAAATGGCCTTACTTATATTTTGATGGAAAGGTGGGTTATCCATCGAGAACAGTGATACGTTGTGGCTGTGGAGCCACCAGTGGCTCTTCTGAGCACCGTTCTCCAATGTAACATCTACCTCATGTTTCAGGAGAGTGGGCAAGGCCCTTGCCTGGTGGCACTTCTGCCAGAAAAATGGGCAAGCTGCAAGCTTCCCTGAGGCGCAGGCCTCAGGCTAAGATAGGGCTGCCAGGTCCTAGGGATGCCAGCCTCCAGGTGGGACCTGGGATCCCCCGGAATTACAGCTCATCTCAAGACTACAGAGATTGGATCCTCTGCAGAAAATGACCACTTTGGAGGGTGGACTCTGTGGCATGGTACCCCACTGAGGTCCCTGTCTTCCCCAGGCTCGATCCACCCAAATCTCCAGTAGTTTCCCAACTTGGAGCTGGCAACCCTGCCCCCACCACACTCCCTGTTGCTGGCCGGGGAGGACCTGGCAACCATACCAGGTCCCCCCTGTTCACCAACAGGGGATGGGGGGGTAGGGTTACCAAATCCAGGTTGGGAAACTCCTGGAGATTTTGGGGTTGAGTCTGGGGAGAACAGGGACCTCAGTGGGGTTCAGTGCCATAGAGTCCGTCCTCCAAAGCGTCCATGTTCTCCAAGGGAACTTATCTCGGTAGTCTGGAGGTGAGATGTAATTGTTGGGGGTTCCTGGGTCCCACCTGGAGGGTGGCATCCCTGTGCTAGAGGTGGAAGTAAACGTTACTGTTCTGGTTGATGGCAGTTGTGACTATGGCTCTCGGTGAGCCACAGAGTGAGTGCCAGTGATCTAGAAAATCAGCTTGGTAACAGCAGCAGTCTCCCTGTTACATTATTCAGCTTTTCTCCATGACTCTACTATTGAAAGCAAGCAGAAGAAGCAGAAAAGGCTTAGAAATCATGCAGCTGATGCCTTTTGCTTATTTAAGGTACATAACGTAACGATACACTATGCCTCAGCTGGATTAGATCCCATTAGGATTGCCTGCCCCAAACCATAGAGTTTTGGTTGACTCTCAGTGCATCCCCCCAATGTGATGTCACTTCCAGTTTTGCACCGGAAGTGACATCACATATTGATACGACACCAGAAAGCCCTGTCTTCCCCACCCCCATTGGCCTGTACTCCCTGGATCCCATAATCAATCCACCACATTTTTAATTAGACACACAATTGCAGAAATACCTAGTTTTGTTGTCTTTCCTCTTGATAAGTGAAGCTTCACCGAATTCTGCAGCATCTGCTGGGACCCTACAGAAGGCTGAGGCTGTTGTGTAGCAAAGGTCAAGTTCAAGTTCGCATTTATTGGCATAAATTGTCATACAGAATATACAATTTACATTATACAATATGCTTTATGAGACATGATGCGAACAAAAGTAGTTGGAACCTGTTTAGCAGAGCTGCCCAAGCCGAACGGAGAAGTAAGAATTTAGTTGAAAGCATTCCTTTGTTTTGTTTTCCGTGCCATGGATTCTAGGCTTTCTTTGGTGATCCAAGATGCTTAGCTGACAAATTGCACATGGTTTTGATTGGGCATGGCAGCATCGCGTCTGCAAGCCATGCAAGAGGTGGCCATGATGGTTCCACTTCGTGTGTTTGTAAAAAGAGCTCTGTGCTGTTAAGCCTAAGGGAATGCCAGGCCCAAGGTAGGCTGGTACAACTAGGAATATGTTTGGTCTTAAAACTATTCTGCCCACAAATCATATTTGCTTCAGGATGGCCCAAGATCTGTCTATCGTCCTTTCCCCCTCAACAGGATAGCCTGGGCTATTCTGATCAGGGCTGTATTATCCTTGTAACAGTGAAATGCAAGGCTATCGGACTGAGTCCACCTTCCAAAGCAGCCATTTTCTCCAGGGGAACTGATCTCTGTTGCCTGGGGTTCAATTGTAATTCCAGATCTCCAGCCACCGCCTGGAGGTTGGCAACCCAAGCAGAAGCTGTAATGATTATGAACAGGGTTTAATTAAACGTTTACTCGTGAAAACGGTCTACAGGAGGTTAAATGCCAGAGAAACCACCCACAACTATTAATAGCAGGCTAAGGGGAGTACAAACCCCGGTTCTGAACTCTATAAATTCCATCCCCTTGTCAGAAGCTGAACTATTTCTCTTCTCACTGGTATTTGCAGCCTGGTCTCTTAAGCACATGCATTCCCTATCACCTGCGGATTAATTTCTTGTCTTTCCAAGACTGTATCACCTGTTAATTCCGCTGGAGACTCTCCTGAGACGTTACGTCATGCTCCCTGTCAAATTCTGTCTGTCGAAAACAAAAATGATGACAGCAGCCCTCCCTCCCCCTACACACATCTGCTGTGAAACTTTTTGCTTTTTTGCAAGAAATCTTTGTTTCTTGGGGTGGGGAATCAGACTGCGTTTCCACTTGGCTAAATCTGCAAAGTTTCAGGCTCGCTTGCGATGGCTTCACCGTCTTCCGTGAAGCTCCCAAGGTGGCGCTGGAAATCGGCAATCAGTGTCACGAGTGCAAATATGGCTTGGTGGGGCGTGCGGCGGCTCAGGGAGCCACATTTGGCTTTTCTCTTAGGTGTTACTCAGGCCTTATTTTCTCAAGGCAACTCCCCAACAATGTGGTCGTGATTTTTTTTTTTGAAAAACCTCTGGACCAGATCCAGGTCCCCTGAGAAAACACATCTGGAGCAAGCCCTTCAAGCTTTTATTTTGTCACTCACATGCCTTTTCGATCTGCAAATAATCCATGGGTTTCATCATTTCTCTGAGAACAAGGAGGAAGGCAGGGCCAAGCAAAACCTGCTGGAGGGGAAGTGGCCGTGTCTTATACTCCATTTTCCTGTGGTCCATGAGGGGCGGGGATGCTATTTCATCTTGTAGCAAAACCCACATGTGGACACGGGTTTCCCAGCTGGCCAAATAGCACCCCCCCCCCCCGGGACCATGGTTGGTCAGGAAAGCAATGCAGAGAGGAAGGCTGACGCCCTGTCTACACATGTGCCACAGTTGCGATCCAAATCACGCACCACACACGTGGGAACTGGGGAGAACGCACCACTCATATGGGACTCTTGACACTACTATCCCTTTCACAAGCCCCGATCAAGAGTTACAGTGAACACATGTTCAGTCTGCGTACAGTGTACACTTGATTTTTTTAGAAACATGTATATAAGGGAATTCTCATGTTATGTTCAATGCATATACAGCTGAATGTGTGATATGAACCACATATTTATCCAGGTACTGGTCTCCGGCTTTAGTTATAAAGTGAACAGTCTCTGGTTTCAGTTGTGATGTGAACTGGTAGTAACTGACCAGCAGAGAGATCTTTGAGTGGTGGTAGATAACTCACTGAAAATGTTGTCAGTGTGCGACTGCAATAAAAAAGGCAAATGCTCTGCTGGGGATTGAAAGCAAATCAGCCAGTTATCATAATGCCCCTGTCTAAATCTATGGTGCTGCCTCATTTGGAATTTTGTGTACAGTTCTGGTCACTGCACCTCAAAAGTGACATTATAGCATTGGGAAAAGGGCAGAAAAGGGCAACTAAAATGATTAAGGGGGTGGAACACCTTCCCTATGAAGAAAGATTAAAGAGGTTAGGGCTCGTTAGCTTGGAGAAACAGCAATTGAGGGGTGACATGATATTATGCATTGGATAGAGAAAAGCAGGGGTCATTTCGTAGAAAAAGAGCTACTAGGCTTTTAGCATAATAACTCATTAGCATATGCCACGCCCCCTGACATCACTGGAAGTGATGGGGAAGCAAAGGCTATGCCCCTTGTAAGCCGCCCTGAGCCCGCTTGCGGGGTAGGGCGGGGTAAAAATACCTAAATAAATAAATAAATTAAAAAAGGGGGGGAAGGCATCTTCAAAAGCCTCTACTTTCCTTCCCCAGCCGGCCTGCCTGCGCGCGCGCGCGCGCGGGGGAAGCGAAGAGATAAGGGGTTAAAGTTTAAACCCCTTCTCACTAGAGTTGGGCTGCAGAAGGAGGAAAGCGGGAAGGAAAGAGAGAGAGAGTAGAGAGAAGGAAAGAAGCAAGGTAAGAGGGAAAGAAAGAGAAGGAAAGAGGGAAAGAAAGAAAGAAAGAAAGAGAGAGAAGGAAAGAAGGAGGAAAAGAGAGAAAGGAAGGAAGAAAAGGGAAGGAGAAAGAAAAGGAAAGGAGGGAAAGAAAGTGGGCAAAGAGATGGGGAGAGGAGAGGAAGGCTGTCCCACCCCCACCCCCCCTGTGGATCCCTCACTTACCACGATCAAGGCCTTCCCCAAGCCACAGCGCTCTGACGCGGGCCTCAGGAAGCCAGTGACGGGCCTCCTCAGGCCTCCCCCCAGGCCACAGTGCTTGGCGTGGGGAGCTGGGGGCGGGGCTTGCCGCTGCTGCCACTTGTGCCAGCTCCTGGGCTGCCGGAGTGGTGCTACAGCGCGCTCTGGCCCCAAATGATCCCTGGAGAAAAGTACTTTTCTCCCTTTCTCATAATACAAGAACTTGTGGTCACTCAATGAAATTAATGAGCAATAAGCTTAGAACAAATAAAAGGAAGTACTTCTTCACCCAAAGAGTCATTAACATGTGGAATTCACTGCCACAAGAAGTGGCAGTGGCTACAAGCATAGACAGCTTCTAGAGGAGATTGGATAAACATATGGAGCAGAGGTCCATCTGTGGCTTTTAGCCACAAGGTATCAATGGAACGCTGATACCTTCACACTGAAGCGGTACCTATTTATCTACTTGCAATTTCTTGCTTTCAGACTGCTAGGCTGGCAGTTCCATGCGCCTTAGCGTTTAGTCATGCCAGCCACATGACCATGGAGAAGTCTCTGGATAGCACTGCCTCTTCAGCTTGGAAACTGAGATGAGCACCGCCCCCTAGAGTCAGATTCACCCGGCTTTCGAGCAAGGGAAACAGTTCCCTCTAAGCTGAGTTAGTGTGAGCTAGCTCATAGTTTTTTAGTCTCCAGCTCACACATTTTCGTCTTCGCTCAGGAAGGATGGCTCCAAAGCAAACCAGTTTATGCCATAGCCAAGTCGCTCGCTCACAACTTTAATGCCAACAGCTCACAAAGTAGAATTTTTGCTCACAAGACTCCACAGCTTAGAGGGAACATTGCCTGTAGATGGAACACTCTGTCTGGGGCAATGATGCTCTGTATTCTTGGTGCTTGGGGGGCAACAATGGGGAAGGCTCCTGATGGCACCTGGTATTTTTGGCCACTGTGTGACACAGTGTTGGACTGGATGGGCCATTGGCCTGATCCAACACTGGCTTCTCTTATGTTCTTATGAACAAACAGATGTACGTACTACTTGTCATCCAAACTACAAGTAATGAGCACATGTATAATATGCCCACAGTGTACACATGATTTTTCTCTATTTGTATGCCTGTACAGCTGAACATAGGGGGCTGCGGTGGCTAAGGGGGTTAAGACGCTGAGCTGCAGACTGGAAGGTCTGTAGTGCAGCAGTTCGAGACCCGGGTGCTGCGTGACGGAGTGAGCTCCCGTCTCTGGCCCCAGCTCCTGCCAACCTAGCAGTTCGAAAGCAAGAAATTGCAAGTAGATAAATAGGTACCACTTCAGTGGGAAGGTAACCGCATTCCATGCACCTTGGCGTTTAGTCATGCTGGCCACATGACCATGGAGAAGCCTTCGGACAGCGCTGGCTCGTCAGCTTGGAAACGGAGATGAGCACCGCCCCTTAGAGTTGGATTCGACTAGCTTTCAAGCAAGGGAAACTTTTACCTTTACTTACAGATGAACATGTGGTTAAAACCTTACAGGTACTGGTTCCCAGTTTCATGTGTCAAGTTAATGCACATTAGCTCATCTTCACAAACAGGCATAAGCACAACCATGCAGGTTGTACCTGTGTTCGCTGCAGCATGTGAAGAGGGCTACTGTGGACACAGGCTGGGGATCCCACTGAGTTCTCCATGGTACGTCTAGCAGCATTATTGTAACACCAATAACCTGTCTGAAGTGCCAGCTCTTTACAGCTCTGGGTTCCCTTTACGTAACTGGGGAAATGGTATGTCCCCATTTAAAAAAAAAAAAAAAAAGCGCTCACATTTTGTTAATTGAAGGTTTTTAAAGGTACAGGCTAATTAACATTTTGTACTGCTGGGTCGGGGTGGGTGGGACTGAGCTCTAGTGGCTAGATTAGACGGGGCAATCAACCTACTTCCCCCAAATCAGGCATGTCAGAAGATAAAAGGAGAGTTAATGTCTTGCAGCCGGTGACCTGGATGGTCCAGGCGAGGCCAATCTCCTCAGATCTTGGAAGCTAAGCAGGGTGAGCCTTGGTTAGTGCTGGGATACCTGGCAAGACCAGGGTTGCTGTGCAGAGGCCGGCAATGACAAACCACCTCGGTTTGCCTCTTGCCTTGGAAACCCTGTGGGGTTGTCATATGTCTGCTGCGACTTGACAACCCCTTTATTAAACTGTACTAGTCTAGCAACAGTATTTATTTACTTATTTACTTATTTATTTATTTATTTATTACTTTCTGTTTATATACCGCTCCAACCCCGAAGGGTCTCTTAGCGGTTTACATACCACTTTAATACCTAACTAGGGCCACATTATATCTGGGGGAGTGACGGCCTACTGGCACCCAGGCAGCAGGGCTCTCTCTGTTGTTGTGCGGCTCTTTCTTTCGGCGTTTGGCGTTCTACCTTCTGGCGCCTTAGATCAGGTCTTCCTCCAGCGACTTTCTCCGGCGGACTTCATCCTGGTGTGTGGCCCTGCGCCAGCCGCAGGTCCGGCTCATGTCCTTCTGGTTCCGCCGCGCCACGCTGCCACGTCACCACGATTCCGTCCCTGCCCGGATTCCTCACTGGGTCGCCAGGTCTCGTCGCTCGCTCTGCCGCCGCCGCCATCTGCCGCCGCCGATGCTCCTGCTGCACACCGCCCACACGGAGGAGGGTGCCCCCTGCCACCTAGGGGCAGGTACCCAATTTATCTACTTGCTTACGCTTTCGAACCGCTGGGTGGGCGGGAGCTGGGACTAGGACCGGGAGCTCACCCCGGCCGCGGTGGGTCTCGAACAGCCTTAATGGCTGTTCGCTGATGTTACAGCAGGCGTTTTATAGTAGAATGGGACTACTGCATTCTCAGGAATGTAAATGCAATATAGTGTTTGTGTGCACTCCCATCATATGGGTCAGGTCATCTTCATTGTTTCTGTCACCTGGAGCCATCTGATGGCATGCCATTCAGTCCCACTTTTCTGCTTGTGTCACAAAATCGAGTGTGGATCAGTTTTAACCCTGCTGTAGCCTGCCAGGCCATCTTGCTGGGAGGTCAGATCCTGCTCTTAGCCCCACTGACTCATAAAAAAAAAGTGTAGGCTGTGACACAGGGCAAATGACAGCGGCAGGGATAAGTGGACTCTCTGATGGCATTGTAAATGCCTCCACATTAGAAAGCAGCACAGAGAATTGTTGTTGTTCGGGAGGAGAATGTTATCTTTCCATCTGTCGATCCTTCAGTCAGATGCCCTCTGGCAAAATGGAGCAAATGCCGCCTCCCTACATTTGCAGTCTTTCCAGAAAGCCTTTTTGTGAACCGCATCTTGGACTGAGATTTGGCCAGAAACCTGAACTGATGTGAAGTTTCCTGGCTTCAGTCTTCGGCTCCTGCACTGCCCACAGCTCTGGTGAGCTGCCCAGACTGTGCGTGTCTGGTACATGAGGAAGGGGAGAAAAGAAAGCCATTTGAACTCTGTGGCAGAGGCCACAAACACATACCAAGTGCAGCGCAAGCAAACTAGTGGCGTGGCGTGGCGTGGCGTGGCATGGAACTGGTCCTCCAAGCCTATAGCGAGGTAGATGTGCTGTTGTCCTGCTGCATTTTAAAAGTAATAGTTAGTCTCTTGCAGCAAAACCAGTCAGGAATCAGAAGTCTTCATGGGCACGTCATGTTACAACAGTCCCATTGTTCCTGCTGATTACAGCATAAATCATAAATTGATGCAATTAATAGGAGGACACCTCTAATAAACACTGTAGCAGGACTACAGAAATCTGAAAGGAAGCATAAACTACCAAGATCTTAGTAGCTGCTCTCCCCTTTTTGTGGAAGAAGAGAGAAGAGAAAAAGAAGAGATTGGATCCATACCCCGCCCTTCACTTGGAGTCTCTGAGTGACTTACAGTCTCCTTCCCTTCCCCTCCCCACAACAGACACCCTGTGAGGTAGGTGGGGCTGAGAGAGCTCGGAGAGAACTGCTCTTTGAAGAACAGCTCTTATCAGAACTATGGCTTGCCCAAGGTCATCCAGCCAGGTGCAAGTGGAGGAGTGGGGGAATCCCAGATTAGAGTCTGCGCACTTAACCACTACACCAAACTGGCATTGCCCCAGAGCTAAATTTTTTATTTAGATATTCAAGCCTTGGTTTTCTCCCTACTGGGACTTCAGACTGGCTTGCGGCATCGCTCTCACCTCCTCTATTTTGTCCTCACAACAACCCTGTGAGGTAGGTTAGGCCGAGAGTGAATGACTGGCCCAAGGTCACCCAACAAGCCTCCATGGCAGAGTGAGTGGGGAACTGGTCTGCCGTTGCCTGGCTGTGTGAAGCAACCATCAACTTCCTTGGTGATCTCCTGTCCAAGCACGAACCGGGTCTGACTCTACTTGGCTTCTGTGGTCCTGTGGTCCAGCTTCTGTGATCCTGTGGTCCAGATTAGGACACGCTGTCTTTGCACCATGCTAAATCTATACCCTCTCTTGAAATGACATTTGAGGTTGACCTGCAGTGGTGGCCAATAGAAGGAGGAGGAGGATGTTTTATACCCTGCCCTTCACTACCCGAAGGAGTCTCAGAGCAGCTTACAATCGCCTTCCCTTCCTCTCCCCACAACAGACACCCTGTGAGGTAGGCGGGGCTGAGAGAGCTCTGAGAGAACTGTGACTGGCCCAAGGTCACCCAGCTGGTTGCACGTGGAGGAGTGGGGAACCAAACCCGGTTCTCCAGGTTACAGTCCACTGCTCTTAACCACTGCACCAAACTGGCCTGGAGCATGGGGGAGACCAACCGATCGCCTTAAACAGTTTCTACGCCAGCCAAGTAGAGTTTCCAACTCCAAGTTGGGAAATTCCTGGAGATTTGGAAGTGGAGCCTTGGACCCCGGGGTGGGGGGGAGTCTAATGCCACAGAGTCCATTCCCACAGAGCAGCCACTTCCTCCAGGGGAGCTGGCCTCTGTCATCTGGAAATCAACCTTAATGGTGGTGGGACATCCCTCCTGGAGGCGGGCAGCTCCCTGGGCACCCAAGGCTCCGAGAGCTGCCCAGCCGGGCCTCTCCCCTTCGCCATGCAGCGCTGCCCTCCCCGTGACTCAGTCCTGTTCCTCGGCTGCTTTTCACCCACTGCGGGTCAAGAGTTTAACAAAGTGACTGGGGCCCGGAGCCAAGTCACCAGCGCTGCCTTCTGCAGCCCAACATCTGGAAAGCGTTTGTGACCAATAAAAAATGAATCCGCAGACTGCTGCCAAAGCAACGATCATTCTGGCACCGGGAGCCGCCTGGCTCTTTCTAAGACGGTTCTTCTGGAGCCGGGGAAAGGCTCGCTTTCATGTTTTGCAATTAAAAAAAGAAAAGAAAAAGAAAAGACACTGCCCTGAACTGAGCCAATAGCCAGATTGGCTGAATCATGAGGAATTTGCTCACCCTTGGGAGAGGATCGCTTGGAGTGAGTCGTAATGGTCCCTTCGTGGACTCAGAGGGTGTGTCTGCCTCAGCCGCTCTCCTGGCTCCGTTAATCTCAAACACTGCTCCCCCCCACACACACACCGCTGCCTTGCAGCCCTGGAATGTGTCTTTTTGCTTTTTGCACATATGCTTTTTGCTTTTTCCACCTCCCAGAACTGCAGGCTCGGATGGGTTTTTTTTTGGGGGGGGGGTGTTGGGGGATGCTGACTGTGCACAATCACACCCATACCTGCCCCGAAACATTTGCTGCAGTGTGCTGAAAACAAACAGAGGAGGAAACGGTCTGGTTTTTAGTTTCTGCTAGCAGTGGAAGAGCTGGCTCGCATCTGTGGTGTGGGTGTGGGAACGAGCTTTGGCTGTTTCTGTACACTTCAACCCCCCCCCCCCCCATAAAGATCCAGGGTTAGCAACTCCAGAAGAAGGGATGTGGTCCAAGGTGGGGGAAGAGTCTGCTTTGTGGGCCAAAGGTCCCAGATTCAGTTCCTGCCCCTTCTAGTGATTAAAGATAAATACATAGGGTGCGGTCAGAGTGGGTTAAACTGCTCTGGTTCTAACCGATTATATTTGATCTGGATAATCGCGATCACCCTTACCTCCCTTATCCTGCCTCACCATGCAGTCACGTCGCTCCCCGGCATCTACACTACTGATGCGCGGGAGCATGTGTTGGCGGGTTTTTAATTTTTTTCTCAATTTGCGCATGTGCATAGGTGCTCATCCGTAGAATGGGGGGGGAAACTACCATGGCGCATGCGCAGAACTACCAGGGCGAATCAATCAAACCCCTCCAACAAAAGACTTCCCTTTAAACGTTTGACCTGAAAATGGCCTCCGTGAGATCCCGAACTCATCTAAACTCTAAAACAAGTGATCGTTTAAATCTCAGTTTTCTAAACACGGTAGCGGACTCCGCCTATGTGCACACCGCCAATGCATAAAGAAAATGGCGGGCGAAAAGCGGAAGCCTCGGGCAGCTTTCGAGCAGGGAGGGGGTTTAAATGGGAAGTGGCTTGACACCGGAGGAGCGATCACACAGGGGGGAAATGTGGCTTTAAACGGGAGAGCTGAGAAAACACCCCTTTGGGACCTGGTAACAAAATACTCCGGGTTAAAGCAATTTTTGAGCCGGAACCAACGGCTGGGGACGGGAGGCAGATGCTGACTGTGTGATCGTGCAGATAAAATCCGTTGCTGAACTGTCACGACACCAGATCAAACGGCGTGTCTGACCGCACCCATAGATGCCTTCCACTGAGTCAGATGGCTGGTCTACAAAGGCCGATGCCTCAGCTCAAACACTGAGAGAATCCAGAGTGGCAGGCAAATGTGGAAGGGACCTATCAGAGAGTCAGCACGGGATGTTTCCTGCAAGAGTTGATAAGTGGTGATTGATAAGAATTGTAATTGCTACACACTCAGATAAAGCCATCCTGTGAAACAGATATTTTTTTTTACACTGCACGAAATCCGTTGCGTGTGAGCGATGTAAGAAGAGTGTTTTCTACAGAATGGTCATAGTAAACAATTTTGCATATCATCTTTATTGACTTTTTGTTATTTTTTGTTACGAATGTTTGGTTTGGATTTCTGCCTCAAAACTGCATCTGGTCCCCGCTTGGAGCTATAAGCCCTAAGGACTGGGGGAGATGGTTGGACCCTGAGGAGCTCTTTGGTTGTCAGGTTCCCCCTAAGCACTGGTGGAGGATGGGGGGGGGGTCGGGTTGCCAGGTCCACGTTGAGAAACTCCTAGAGATTTGGGGGTGGAGCCTGGGGGGGGGGACAGGGACTTTAGTGGGGTGCAATGCCAGAGAGCCCACCCTCCAAAGCACCCATTTTTCTCCAGGGGAACTGATCTCTGCAGTCTGGAGATGAGCTGTAATTCCAGGGGATCCCCAGGTCCCACCTGGAGGCTGGCACCCTTAATCGAGCTCTGGTAGTCCAGTTTTAAAATGGCTTCTGCAACACCTCCCTGAAAGTTAAGATAAGGTCTGTATAGGAATAAGTGTGTACAAGAAGCAGGTACTGAAGAAAGAGACCTCCCTGGCTGTAGGAATGGTTGGAACATCTAAATTTCTGCTTGTGATATTTGTTTGGTTGTTGACGTTCTCACAGTAGGCACCTCTAGCTTACGGGAAAGGTGGCGAATGCAGGTTCTCAAGGGCAAAACGCTGCATTTTTGAGCACTCTGAACAAGCCATTGCTTGAGGAAGGACATCAGTCTGTTATACTATTATCCAACCCTTCCTCCTTTTGGCAGAGTAATTAACACAACAACGGTACACAACCTGATTAAAGGGCAGATAAAGGTTTATTTAGGAATTAACATACTTGATAGGAAAGAGGAGAGACAGAGAGAGGTTCCTAACTATGACTCTAGCTGAGAGAGGGGGTAAGACTGAGGGTGGCACTTCCGAGAAGGAGGAAATTGCCCTGAGAATAGCAATCTGGAGACAGAAAGGGAAGGATACTTAACAGGAGAGAGAGAGAGAAGGTGCTGAACTCACTACCCTTTCTAATTGTCTTCTTGCTGCCCCCGGCAGGGTCTTCTTCTCAGTGGCAGAGCATCTGCTTGGCATGCAGAAGGTCCCAGGTGCAGTCCCAGGAACCTGCAGTTAAAGGAGTCAGGTAGGAGGTGATGTGAAAGGCCTCAGCCTGAGACCCTGGAGTGCTGCTGCCGGTTGGAGTAAACAGTACTGATCATAATAGACCAGTGGTCTGAATCAGTATAAGGCAGCTTCTTGGGTTCATGTTTGTTCAGCTGCATACGCGGTTCTCCTTTCCTCTTTTTAAAACCCTCCCAATAACCCTGTGAGGTCAATTGGGTTGAGACTGGCCCAAAGTCACCCAGTGAACTTCATGGAAGAGTGGGGATTTGAACTCAGGCCCTAGTGTGACATCCCAACCACTGTACCTCACAGGGTCTTGTCTGGATCGCCCACGGAGACCGAGTAGCGACTGCATGGTTATCATGCCAACACGTCAAAATCTGGAAACTCTTGGCGCCATGTGCCTTGGGCCTGAACTGGTGTTCCCGTGTCCCCTCGTCATGCCACTCTCTGTGCTCATTTTGGCAGGCGTCTCACTGCCCCCGGAGAGGAAGCTGCCATCCAAATTGTAAGATTAAAGATGACAAATCCAAACCAGACTAAAAGCCGGCAGCCAAGTGTTTGGCTGGTTAGCTTAAATCGCTATGAAATCCAGCCCCTCTATGCATATGCTTCCCCCCACCCCCAAGATCCCTTTCTTACGTGCCCAGGGAAATGCTGATCGCCACTTTGGGGTCAAGAAGCAATTTTCCTCCTGACCAATTTGGCCAGGGATCCTGGAGGGTTCCCCCCTCCCCTCTTCTGGGCATAGAACAGGGGTCACTGGGGGTGTATAGGGGGAGGTATTTGTGAATTTCCTGCACTGTGCAGGGGGTTGAACTAGATGACCCTGGAGGTCCCTTCCAACTCCATGATTCTATGATCCCTCAGCCGTCATGACTGTACTGACCCCTTTCCTCACAGAAGCTGGGCTGCAAATTCTTGTGCCCCTTGAGCATCCGAATAATGCAGGCCACCACACCAGGGCAGCCACTGGACATACACAATATAGACAAATTTTATTTTGTCACTTCGTGAAGGTTTACAGGCAAGGGTGGGCAGGGAAAAGGATTTTGTTGTTGATGATTAGGAGAAAGCAGGCCAGAAGCCAAAGATCGAGTCCTCTTGCACTGAACATTTTCTCTTCTTCCGAGACAGTCACCAGCAATTAGATTGGCTCTTTTTGTAACAGGAACTCCTTTGCATATTAGGCCACACACCCCTAATGTAGCCAATCCTCCAAGAGTTTACAGAGCTCTTCTTACAGGAGCTACTGTAAGCTCTTGGAGGATTGGCTACATTAGGGGTGTGTCACTTAATATGCAAATGAGTACCTGCTACAAAAAGAGCCCTTTCCATGGATTTCTGTACACTGCCTGGCTGTCTTACCCCAGACAATGGCCCCCAGTCCCGACTTCTCCCATAGGTGGGCTGGGAGAAGACACACAAGGCAGAACTTTCTGTTTCCCTTCTGTAACGCTTAAAACATACAGAATGCCTTTTGGGGTCTGTGCCACATCTGGTACTTTTTAACCTACTCAATTATGTACAGCCATCCGAGGATGTGGCTCCATACAAGTGAGCCATCAAGGATCTTATTGAAACCGCAGAATAACTGCAGATATCTAAACACATCGTTTGTATGATTAAATACAGAGCTGTTTCAGGGGAAGATATTAATGGCTGGTGGACATTATAATTTCTGGATGTTTGTCATTTTCTGCCTCCCCAAATTTCTTTTCAGTTATGAATTATATGGTTATGGTTCTTTTATTATTCCTTTCCGGAGTGGCACCAGCGCGTTCATACCCATTGATCTTCCATTCGTCTGCTCATTTCTGTTTTTCTTTTGTACTGGAATTAAGAGTTCTGTGCTGACGTTTTGTTTGTTTCCTTTCCATATTTTGTTCTGAGTGATGCAGAGGTGCAGTTGGGTGCGTCCCCCCCCCAGTTATTAATGTGCACCGCCACATTTGTGCATTGAAGAAGAGGAAGAGGAAGAGGAAGAGGAAGAGGAAGAGGAAGAGGAAGAGGAAGAGGAAGAGGAAGAGGAAGAGGAAGAGGAAGAGGAAGAGGAAGAGGAAGAGGAAGAGGAAGAGGAAGAGGAAGAGGAAGAGGAAGAGGAAGAGGAAGAGGAAGAGGAAGAGGAAGAGGAAGAGGAAGAGGAAGAGGAAGAGATCTCCCCCCCCCCAACAGACAGAATGCAGGACTGAGTGGCCCCAAGAGTCAGAAGAACTGGTGAAAATCTTCTCATCCCTTCTGTTGTCTTAGGGTCCAGCTCTACATGACACGTGACACAACTTGGGTCAGGGGACCCTTGATCTGAATCATGGTTACGGGTACACTCTGGGAACTCTCTTTGAAAACTGCTCCATCACTTGTGTCACTTGGTGCGGCTTGGGAGCGCTGCAAGAGGAGAGGAGGCGCTTCTGCCTTCCCTCCTGCACTGTTTTCCCTGGTGGAATTGGCCATGGAATTCACTGCCACAGGAGGTGGTGGCAGCTACAAGCATGGACATCTTCAAGAGGGAATTAGATAAGCATATGGAGCAGAGGTCCATCAGTGGCTATTAGCCACAAGGCATAGGTAGGAACTCTCAGTCTGGGGCAAGTGATGCTCTGTCTTCTTGGTGCTTGGGGGGGGGCAACAGTGGGGGAGTTTCTGTGTCCTGGCCCCACTGCTGGACCTCCTGATGGCACCTGGTATTTTTGGCTACTGTGTTACAGGGTGTTGGACTGGATGGGCCTGATCCCACATTGGCTTCTCTTATGTTCTTATGCCAAGGGGGAAGGCCTGTTTGTGCCTTCCTAGGGCTCCATGTGTCCTGGGATCATGCGTCTTCTTTGTGCCTGCACAATTGGTAGCCTTTATCACACTGGCTAGTGTTCAGAACTTTCTGGATTGCAATACAGTTCCCAGGTGGCATAAATGCCATCCAGTCCAGAAGAAGAGGAAGAGGAGATTGGATTTATACCCTGCCCTTCACTCGGAGTCTCAGAGCGGGTTACAAACTCCTTTCCCTCCCCCTTCCCACAGCAGACACCCTGTGAGGTAGGTGGGGCTGAGAGAGCTCTTTCAAGAACTGCCCTTTCAAGGACAGCTCTTTTCAGAACTACGGCTTGCCCAAGGTCATCCAGCAGCTGCCAGTGGAGGAGTGGGGAATCAAACCCGGTTCTCCCAGATTAGAGTCCGTGCACTCGGGTCATTTCCTGCAGGAACGCACAGGAGCGGAGCTCCGGCAGTAAAGAGCCCAGGGGGCGGGCACATGCAACAAGCCCCACCCCCTGCTCCCAGCAGCCCTCAGTCAGAGCAAGAAGCAGCCAGGTAAGTTGCAGAGCTCCCCCCGGCCCCCCAGGCCAAAACAGTCCAGTGGCACCTTTAAGACCAAGTTTTATTCATATACATGCTCTCCCTCCTCTGCGAAGACAGATCTGCATGTTCCCCCCCCCCCAATAGCTAGCAATCCAAAACAGTCCAGTGGAGCCTGAGCAGTGGGTGTTGCCTTCTGACACACTTCCAGTGATGTCAGGGGGTGTGGCATATGCAAATAAAACATGCTAATGAGTTATGCTAATGAGCTTCTGCACCTCTTTTTCTACGAAATGACCCCTGCGCGCAGTTAACCACTACACCAAACTAACACGATCGGCTTAGAGAGTCAGGCCAGGTTGTCACACGAGAAAGACCAGCCAGGCAGCTCCCCCCCCCCCCCCCCCCGCCCCCTGGAGACAAGCAAGGAACGCAAATCTTCCATGGCCAAATACCGAGCCAGACAGACAAAATGGGTAATAGAGAGGCTGACCATAACGGCCTTCACACTCCACCTCAGCAAGAGCAAAACACCTCTTCATTTTATTGATCCCTCCCACACACACTCACTGTTTTTACAGTTTGCTTCTAGCCTAAGGCTCATTTTATTAGTATCAGTTAAGGCTGCTGCATGTTGTTTTATGCCGGTTTTTGTGCCTCCCGGCTTGTCTTGTTACTGATCACATGAACGTCGTTTATATTTCTAGGATTTTATCACATTGCTTTTATTTTGTCATCTCCTTCAAGCAGGCATCTGAAGACGAGGCATATACATTTCATCAGTCAATCAACTGAGAACTCCTGTGCACTGATAGAACACCACAACACACAAAAATCACAAGACTGGTGTCGGGTGTTGTTCTTTTTTTGCATGTTTTTATCAGTGCACATTTGTAATGTAATGGGGGGGGGGGAGAATAAGGCCCAGGTGTTTTCCACACTGTTGCAGAAGTAGAAAAGGAAAGGTATATCTACAAGGAATAGGGCTAGAGATTTTCTTTAAAATTACAAAAACAATGAAAGCAGAAAATTCTGAGAACTTAGAATCATAGAATCATAGAGGTGGTCATCTAGTCCAGCCCCCTGCACAGTGCAGGAAATTCACAAATACCTCCCCCCCCATACACACCCAGTGACCTATGCTCCATGCCCAGAAGATAGCAAAAAACCTCCAGGATCCCTGACCAAACTGACCTGGAGAAAGTGGCAATCAGCATTTCTCTGGGCATGTAAGAAAGGGCCACAAGAACAACCGTTCCCGCCCTCCCCCTCACAATCTGCCTAAGTTCACAGAATCAGCATTGCTGTCAGGTGGCCATCTAGCCTCTTACTTAAAAACCTCCAAAGAATTTGAGGTCCCCAACCTTTTTGAGCCTGTGGGCCCCTTTGGAATCCTGGCACAAAGTGGTCGGTGCAAGCACAAAATGGCCACAACTGCAGAGGAAGCCAAAGTGGAGGGGACAAGAGGAGTGAATATTAAAAAGAGGAGTCGAAGACTGAATAAAACCAAACACGGTAGTGGCAGCTGTCTGCACAGCCAATCGGATCTCTAGTGGGCAATCAGAAGACCTACTGGCCGGGACTCCACCTGGCCCCACCCACTTCCTAAATATACTTGGTGGCAGTGTTCCCTCTAAGCTCAGTTAGTGTGAGCTGGCTCACAGTTTTTTTAGCCTCCGGCTCACACATTGTTGTCTTAGCTCAGGAAGGAGGGCTCCAGTCCAGAGCAAACTAATTTATGCAGCAGCCAAATCGCTCACTCAAAACTTTAATGCCAGTAGCTCACCAAGTAGAATTTTTGCTCACAAGACTCCACAGCTTCGAGGGAGCATTGCTTGGTAGGTGCCAGGAAAGGGGTTGGTGGGTGCCATGGCACGCCCCAGGCACCACACTGGGGACCATTGCAATAGATCTTTGTAATGTCATGATGACACAACAATTGCCTCTCTCTCTCTCTCTTTTTTTAAAAAGAATGCCTCTGGTGGTCGTGGGGAAATGCCCACGGCAGGGAACTGGGATAAGGGAAAGGGCTGCCATGTGGGCAGGAGTGGGAAGATCTGGACTCCCCTGTCCACATGGGTGGCATTCCAGCTTTGCTGCCATCTTTCCCAAAACCTCACAGCAAAGCGTGTTTAGGAAAGATGGGGGAAAGCTAGGAGGTGCATGGAAGCACCAGGATGCTGTGAGGAACTGGAGGGGGAACCCCCCCCCCTTTCCCATCAACATCCAAACTGGGGCAAATAACCCTTACGGAAGACCGACCATGTGAACCCATGTAATTAAACTGAGCATCCCCCAGCATAGGCACAGTTCTCTTTACAAAATCTGGACATTAGGAAGATTCCTAAGAGTTGGTTCTACATCGGAATGAACGGGTAATTCAGAACTTCAGAATCCTTGAGGGTGAACGTTGCCAAGGCACCCTCAGGTATATCCTTGCAGGACTGCGACCGGACCACATGACTTCATACAAGAATCCCGGATGTAGAGTTGCCAGCTCTGTGTTGGGAAATCCATGGAGACGTGGGGATGGAGTTTGAGGAGGGGCAGAGCATAATCTTATACAGTCCACTCTCCAGAACAGCAGTTTTCTCCCTGTTGTCTAGAGATCAGTTGTCATTCTAGGAGAGCTCCAGTCGGGTTGCCAGCAGTGTTCCCTCTAAGCTGAGTTAGTGTGAGCTAGCTCACAGTTTTTTAGCCTCCGGCTCACACATTTTTGTCTTCGCTAAGGAAGGATGGCTCCAGAGTGAACTAATTTATGCAGTAGCCAAATCGCTCGTACACAACTTTAATGCCAGTAGCTCACAAAGTAGATATTTTGCTCACAAGGCTCCACAGCTTAGAGGGAGCATTGGTTGCCAGGTCCCCTCTGGCTACCATCAGAGGATGAGAGGGAAGGGTTACCAGATCCAGGTACTTGGGAAACCCCTGGAGATTTGGGGATGGAGCCTGGAGAAGACTGGGACTTCAACGGGGTACAATGCCACGGAGTCCACCTTCCAAAGCATCCATTGTCCCCAGGGGAACTGATCTCTGTAGTCTGGAGATGAGCTGTAATTCCAGGGGGTCCCCAGGTCTCACCCAATCTCTGGGCCCCACCTGGCGGCTGGCAGGCCTAATAGGGAAGGTTACTGTCAAGAAGTTTTCATCCATTTGCTTGATCTTCAGTTTTCCTTAAGTGGAAAGGTCTCTTGTAGTTCTCTCCCGACCGAAGGTCCACTCTCTTTACTTTTGCTGCTTCAGGTCAGCGCCCCAAGGAAGACTTACTAAAAACTGCTTAGAAAGGACCTGGTTGTTTAAGAGCGTGTGTTGCTTAACAAAGGAACAGATGCGGGACACATTTGTCTTGCATTGCTGGCACAAAGCAGAGTGTGAAATATTTGAGAATCAACTGGTCGGCTTTCCAGCCATTTGTGTATGGGAGCAGGGAGCCAGATGTTGTGATAAATGTTTCACCTGGGACCAATTATAAAAAGAGTAGATGGAATGAGAAACCGTGAGGGCCAGCTGAATAGCTGTGTGCTTTGGGTAAAAGGGATGCCTTAAAATCAGAGTCGGGGGTTCATAACCCATCTCCTGAACTTTCTGGAACTGGTCCCTGGTCCCAGGATATAACTGGTGGTCGGGCACACGGCACAGAAGCTTTCCCGAAGCTTCGTGTGTCTGGGACGGCTCGCTGCTCGAATGGTGTTGCCCACTGCCATCTGCTCTAACTGGTCTCTGGACAAGGATCTGTCCCATCAAGATCTGTTTCAAAGAGGAGACGGAGAAGGAGAAGCTGATCTGGAAATTACAGCTGGTACAGTCCCCATTACGGTACATTCCCCATCCATCACACCACAACTGAGGGTCATTTCTTGTGTACGTGTCTCACCCCTTATCGGTTGCCTTTTTTCCCATGTTTGAGCAGTCTCTCTGATTGGCCCCCCCAAAAAAATCTTTTTGAATTCCTTTACCTGATTTGCATCAGGTACACAATTCCAGTGATTTGCATCAGGTACACAATTCCAGTGGTGTACCTAACATATTTGACACCTGGAGCGGATCATTTTTAAACTCCCCCTCCGCTGTATGACAAAATTGTCCGGGTCAGGGCTCAAGTGGGCTTACTTCCAATGAACTCAGTGGGGCTCAGTCCCATAGCCAGGAATTTTTTCAGGGGGGTGCCGGGGCACCCGGGGGGGGACCAATTAAATTAAACTGAATTAACAAATGGTGTGGAAATGCTGCACCCTGGAGGCTCTACCCCACTGAAAAAGGATGAGCTGAACCATCTGATCGGCAATGGAAAAGCCCCTCCCCCCAGTTACCCTCTCCTGTGCAGCTCCTGCAACTTGGAATCGAGTCCTCCACTGCCTGGTTTCCTCACAAGAAGATCAAGGAACAAACCCTGTGTGTAGTTTAATGCTCTGTGACTTCTCCTTTTGCATCATTTCTTTCCTTTCTGCCTTTCTTTGGTTTCAAAAAGGTTTCAGTGTTCGTGGAGGTGGCAAAATCCCTCTTTGCTGAATGAGTAAGTAGTAAATTTGTGGGATTCAGGGCCAGTGGGTGGCCATGAGTATAGATGAGCACAGATGGGGTTGAGACAGATTCATGGAGGAGAGGTGGTGACTTCAGTGGAGCCTCCCCCCCCCATCCAGCGGCTGTACACCTCTGAATACCAGCACTAGGAGGCAACATAAGGAAAAGCCATGGCCTGTTTGTTGGCCCTCCAGGGAAACTGATTGGCCGCTGTGGGAAACAGGATGCTGGACTAGATGGACCACTGGTCTTTCCAGGAGGGTTCTTCTTAACACCTGAAGCACTCATGGAACGGCCTTATACTGAGTCAGACCCTTGGTCCATCGAGGTCAGTATTGTCTACTCAGACTGGCAGCTGCTCCCCGGCATCTCAGGTTAAGGTCTGTCACATCACTTGATCCTTTTAACTGCAGGTGCCGGGGATTCAACCTGGGACCTTCTATATGCAAAGCAGAGGCTCTTCCGCTGAGCTGCAGCCCCTCCCCTCACATTACACTGGCTACTTGAGCAGTGATGGGAAAAGCTTAGCATGAACTCTGTTTTTCATAAGGGGAGTGCAGAATTGGGAGAGAGGCCCTGGAGATCGACGTGTAGTCAGAGTAGGTGGTCCCCCTGTCCTGCTCAAATGGAACTTTGTGCATTGATACTTGTATGTTCACAGAGTCAATACTGCCTTTTCAAGGTGCCAAAAAGCTGCTCTACGGGCACATGTGGACTGTCTCCTGACCAACAGATGTTCTCTTTGCAATTAAAGGCTGCCTGTACATGATCAAGTTTGCATCTTGTCTTTCTTAAGAATGTATTCATCATGGAGTAAAAGGAACACTGCGTATACTCAGAGGTACTTAACCCACGATTCCATGGAAGAAGCAGAAGAAGAGGAGGAGGAGGTGGAAGAGGAGAGTGGATTTATACCCTGCCCTTCACTACCTGAAGGAGTCTCAGAGCAGCTTGCAATCTCCTTTCCCTTCCTCTCTCCACAACAGACACCCTGTGAGGTAGGTATGGCTGAGAGAGCTCTTTTGAGGACTGCTCTTGAGAGAACAGCTCTGAGACTTGTGACTGACCCAAGGTCACACCAACAGCTGCATATGGAAGAGTGGGGAATCAAACCTGGTTCTCCGAGATTAGAGTCCATGCTCCTAACCACTACACCGAAGTCTAGGTTCTATTGCTTTCGGGATAAATGACTGCTATAGCAGAGACCTCGTGTGTAATCCCAAGTACATCGTTCTAAGTGCATTGAAGTCAATGGCCTTGGAAGAGACGCCCTGAATATGTGAAGGTGTGATTTAAACCCCACATTTATCCAGGTACTGGTCCCTGGTTTCATTAGTAAAATGAACATATGGAGGGTGGCCCCTTTGTACAGACAGATGCATACACACGCATACATACAGAATGTATGTGCATCCCGTATAACATCTGAACAGGACCGGTGTCACTCTGTTTAGGATTGTGCTGCCAGCATTTGCACAGAGCCTTGTCAAACGAAGGGTTAAGAAGTCTGAACTGGGGGAAGAATGGCCTCAGAGCAACCCCCCTCAACAGACAACTTGGCTCGGCTTGGTGTCTAAGCAATACCAGCCCAGGTTTCCCACCCCACCCCGCTGAGGGCTGCTGTGGGTGTGGGTGAGGGGGTATACCTGCCTAGGTGTGTATGTATGGGAAGGGCTGCGTGAACAGGTGTGAGGCCTCCAGCAGTTGAAAGCCTCCAGGTTTGGGGGGGGGGAGCAGCCGTGCCAAGCTTGCTCTGTCTCACGCACACGGAGACACTTGGGAGTCTGCATAGGCCGCTGTGCCCTGCTCGGCTGACAGGCAGCAGCAACATTTTTAAAGCCCCTCTTATTTAACTCTTTCGCTGGGTCTGCTCAAAACCTGCTCTTCAGTTGCTGAAAGAACAGGAGTCAGTCTGTGTGTGTGAGAGAGAGAGAGAGAGGGAGAGAAAGGGGGGGGGGGAAGGAAGCTGAAATAAAAATCAAACCCCCTTTTTGAACCATAATATCCCATTCAGACTTGCAATTTAGGCTGGGCTGCAGTGTGTAATCAATGAATGACTAAATCTTTTCATCAAATAAATATGGGCTTCCATGATGTATCTTGTCAGATCTTGGAAGCTCAGCGGGGTTGGTCATTGGGAGGGAGACGGCCACGGAGTGCTGCAGAGGGAGGCTGTGGCAAACCAATGCTGCTTCTCACTGGCCTTGCAAGCCCCTTGGTGGTGTCGTCATAAGCTGGCTGTGACTTTATTTATTTTTTTAGACTTTTAGCCCACCCTCCCCTGCACCGCAAGGTTCAGGGTGGGTTACAACAAGTTATAAACAATGACATCATTAATTATTAGGAACAAATAAGAACAAACATAATAACAGAAGGAAAGAGCAAGAGTCCAATAGTAAAGGTAAAGGTTTCCCTTGCTCAAAAGCCAGTCGAGTCTGACTCTAGGGTTGCGGTGCTCATCTCCGTTTCAAAGCCGAAGAGCCAGTGCTGTCCGAAGACGTTTCCGTGGTCATGTGGCCGGCATGACTAAACACCAAGGCGCACGGAACGCTGTTACCTTCCCACCGAAGTGGTACCTATTTATCTACTTGCAATTTCTTGCTTTTGAACTGCTAGGTTAGCAGGAGCTGGAGCCAGAGACGGGAGCTCACTCCATCATATGGCAACCGGGTCTTGAACTGCTGAACTACTGACCTTCCACAGCCTGTAGTTCAGCGTCTTAACCACTTGAGCCACCGCAGCTCCTAAGAGTCCAATAGCAGCACCTTAAAGACTAACAACATTTGTGGCAGGGGATGAGCTTTGGTGAGTCACTGCTCACTTCTTCGCAGTGACTCACCAAAGCTCATCCCCTGCCTAAGGTTGCCAATCTCCAGGTGGTGTAGAAACAACAGAGGTCACGGGAAGGATGCAAACAATGATGAAAACAGCCGTGATAGAGTATTATGAAAATATATTTAGACTGCTGCTTTGCAGTGAGTAGCATTTCTTCAACAAGTAATAAAGATGTATGCATACACACAATCTGTTCACCTGGAGAAAACGGCCCCTTTGGAAGTTGAACTCTATGGCATTTTGCCCCAAACTCTGCCCTTCTGAGGCTCCAACCCCAAGATCTCCAGTTTATTTCCAGACCAGGAGCTGGCAACCAGGGCTCCCTCTAAGCTGTGGAGTCTTGTGAGCAAAAATTCTACTTTGTGAGCTTCTGGCATTAAAGTTGTGAGCAAGTGATTTGGCTGCTGCATAAATTAGTTTGTTCTGGAGCCATCCTCCCTGAGCTAAGACAAAAATGTGTGAGCTGGAGGCTAAAAAACTTGTGAGCTAGCTCACACCAACTCAGCTTAGAGGGAACACTGCTGGCAACCAATGTTCCCTCTAAGATGTGGAGTCTTGTGAGCAAAAATTCTACCTTGTGAGCTACGGGCATGAAAGTTGTGAGCGAGCGATTTGCCTACTGCATAAATCAGTTTGCTCTGGAGCCGTCCTTCCTGAGCTGAGACAAAAAAGTGTCAGCCAGAGGCTAAAAAACTGTGAGCTAGCTCACACCAACTCAGCTGAGAGGGAACACTGGTGGCAACCCTACCTCTGCCACAGATTTTCTTAGTCTTTGAGGCGCTCCTGGACTCTTGCTCTTTTCTATTGCTACAGACAGACTAACACGGCTACCCATCCTGAAACGTAATAACAGTCAAAGATAAAATCAGATGGCAATTTAGACACTAATAGCATAGTTTGTCCGAGTGAGGTTGTGCCGCCTGTGTGTTTGTGAAAGCTGGTACAATAATATCATGAATGGTGGGAAGGGGGCTGGGGGAGGCCAAATTAGATAGAAACCTCGCTGACTCAGCCGCATGGCAGGCGAAACGTTTCTGTTTTACAGGCCCTGCGGAACTGTATCTGATTCCTCAGGGCCCGAATCTCATCTGGAAGAACGTTCTACCAGGTCGGGGCAAGATGAATACTTTGGGGGCTGGGCACAATTCATAGAGCACAATGCTCTCTGGGGGGCACTTTACACTGCTCTTGCACACATTTTGACTGCACTCCACACACACACACATATGCACACTTTGTGTACAAATCAATTCAGTGGCAGGCAATGTCTGAGAAGAGGCGTTCCTCATTCTTATGTGCAGAATGTCTGAGAAGAGGCGTTCCTCATTCTTATGTGCAGAATGTCTGAGAAGAGGCGTTCCTCATTCTTATGTGCAGAATGTCTGAGAAGAGGCGTTCCTCATTCTTATGTGCAGAATGTCTGAGACGAGGAGTTCCTCATTCTAATGTGCCGAATGTCTGAGAAGAGGCATTCCTCATTCTTATGTGCAGAATGTCTGAGAAGAGGCGTTCCTCATATGTGCAGAATGTCTGAGAAGAGGTATTCCTCATTCTTATGTGCAGAATGTCTGAGAAGAGGCGTTCCTCATTCTTATGTGCAGAATGTCTGAGAAGATGCATTCCTCATTCTTATGTGCAGAATGTCTGAGAAGAGGCATTCCTCATTCTAATGTGCCGAATGTCTGAGAAGAGGCATTCCTCATTCTTATGTGCAGAATGTCTGAGAAGAGGCGTTCCTCATTCTTATGTGCAGAAGAGGGAATTCCTCTTTCAGATGGGGTCTCCAACTGTGAGATGTACATACATTACTTTGAAAGAGAGGGTTGGGTTTTGTTTTTGTGCTTTTGCAGAACTATTTCATTCCGATGCAAATGTACATGTGCATATTTATTTCATTTCTTCTACCCTGTCCTTCCTGTAAGGAGCTCTGAACAATCTACAGGGCTCTTCCCCCTCCATCTCATTCTCTCAACATGCCATAGAGTCCACCCTCCCAAACAACCAGTTTCTCCAGGGGGCTGATCTCTGTAGTCTGGAGATCAGTTGTAATTCTGGGAGATCTCCAGACACCCCCTCCCCCGAGGTTAGCAACTGTACCCAGCCCTCCAGCCAGGACACTACAATGGCTGTCCTCTTCTTGAACACACGCCTCTGCCTTGTATGGAATCAGACCAACGGCCGATCAAACTCAGTATTGTCTCCTCAGACTGGCAGTGGCTTTCCAAGTTCTCCGGTGGAGATCCTTCACATCATCCGCTTCACATCACCAACTAGGTCCTTCAACGGGAGATGTTTGGGACTGAACCTGGGACCTTCAATGTGCCGAGCAGATGCTCTCCCACTGAGCCCCGGCCCCAGTTTCTTATAAAGTAACAACTTGCCCCTGAATGTGTAAGGTGGAGATCTGGATGTGAAGCCCAGTTTAGCTCTTGAATAGGGTTGCTAGCTCTGGGTTGGGAAATTTTAAGGGAGCCTTGATAAGGCGGAGTTTGGAGAGAGGAAGGACTTCAATGGCGTAGAATGCCACAGAGTCCACCTTCCAAAGCAGGCATTTTCTCCAGGGGAACTGATCTCTTTTACCTAGAGATTAGTTGTAATCCCAGGAAATCTCCAGCCACCACCTGGAGGCTGGCAACCATGCTGTGGAACCTAGCAGAGTGTGGCTCTTTGGGTAAGAGACGCTCATGCTGTGCTATAGTTTCCTCTGGATTCTTGTTTGGGCTCTTCATTCCCGGCCACTGACCCATTCCGTCCGTGAGACCGAATGGATCTCTTAACATTTCGCAAAACTTTCTCTCCCC
The DNA here is from genome assembly GCF_001447785.1 of Gekko japonicus. Lineage (NCBI taxonomy): Eukaryota > Metazoa > Chordata > Lepidosauria > Squamata > Gekkonidae > Gekko > Gekko japonicus. Next base: position 426,046 of record NW_015164679.1, read on the forward strand.
CCCCCCCATCTCTTTTGTGTCTTTCGGTCCTCTTTTTTTTTTTTTTTTTAACTGCAGTCATGTTCCGACACATCATCTTGGCTGAAGCTGGAAGAGCTTGCTGTGCCAGATTTTCACATTCCTGAAATACACAGCCCGCCAGCACTGCAGATCCAGCTTCGAGGCAGAGACGCCGCAGAAACTGGGCAGCTTTCCCGGAACTCTAGAGACTTCCAGGAACTGTTGTGAAAGGGGGAAAAGGCTCTGCTTTGGCTAACCTCTTAAGCGCTGCCTGGACTGCAGGATGCCCTGTTGGGGTTGGCGACCAATGCTCAGAAACTAAAGCACAAAGAGCTCTCCCTCTGTGGTATTTTGTGCTTTCTTGTTTGCTCTTTCATTAAGAATTTAAGAAGGATATAGACAAGCTGGAACGTGTCCAGAGGAGGGCAACGAAGATGGCGAGGGTGTTTGAAGACCAAGTCCTGTGAGGAAAGGTTGAAGGAGCTGGTTATGCTTAGCCTGGAGAGGAGACAACTGAGAGGTGATAGGATAACCATCTTCAAGTACTTGAAGGGCTGTCATATAGAGGATGGTGCGGAGTTGTTTTCTGTTGCCCCAGAAGGTCGGACCAGAACCAATGGGTTGAAGTCAAATCAAAAGATTTTTCGCTAAACATTAGGAAGAACTTCCTGACTGTGACAGTGATTCTTCAGTGGAAAAGGCTTCCTCAGGAGGTGGTGGGCTCTCCTTCTTTGGAGGTTTTTAAACAGAGGCTAGACGGCCATCTGACAGCAATGCTGATTCTGTGAACTTAGGCAGATCATGAGGGGGAGGGCAGGAAGGGTTGCATCAGTGCTTAGTTCTTGTGGCTCTTTCTTACACGCCCAGGGAAATGCTGATCGCCACTTTGGGGTCAGGAAGCAATTTTCTCCAGGCCAATTTGGCCAGGGATCCTGGGGGGTGGGGTTGCCCTCTTCTGGGCATAGAGCAGGGGTCACTGGGGGTGTGGGGGGGAGGTATTTGTGAATTTCCTGCATTGTGCAGGGGGTTGGACTAGATGACCCTGGAGGTCCCTTCCAACTCTATGATTCTAAGAAAAGTATGAATCCTCTGCAGTCATCTACATGAGATAAATAACAGTGTTACCTGGAGAAAGTGTGGCCCCTTCACCCATGTATATACACTGGTATACGTGGGGTTACCAACCTTCTGGTCGGGCTTGGAGCCTGCCTGCTGTTACAACTGATCTCCAGATAATGGAAATAAATTCCCTTGGAGAAAGTGGCTGCTTTAGAAGGGGGACTTGAGGGCATTATACCCTGCTGAGGTCCCCCCCCCCCCAGCTTCACACCCAGAATCTCCAGGTATTTTCCAAGCTGGAAACCCGAGATGTACCTGATATCAGCAAGGACACATAGGATTGATGCCCGCTTGCACTGAGTGCATGGAAGCCTAATTTGCTTACTTAAGCAGGAGCTAAGGAGACAGCAAAGGATGAGATGGTTAGACAGTGTCATCGATGCAACGAACATGAAATTGAGCAAACTTCAGAGGACGGCGGATGACAGGAAGGCCTGGCGGGATCTGGTCCATGGGGTCGCAAAGAGTCGGACTTGACTGTGTGACTGAACAACAAGGGGTGGTACCACCACAGGTCAGGAGGTGGGACCGTTCTTTGTGATAGGAACAACCCTTGGAAGTCCTTGGGTTCTGGTACCCCTCATCTGTCATGTACAGCTCCAGAATGGAGGACTTTCTCGTTTGCCACAATCTGCAGGTGGCTGTTTTGTCTCTGACGCCGATGGAGTGGCAAACGATGGTTTGGGGATGTGGGTGTTCCAAAGGCAAGGCAGGGAAGGAGGGATAGAGAGGAAGGAGAAAATGCCTGAGAACTTCTATGGCCCATTCCTAGAATGACAAAACTGTGGTTTGTCATATCTGAATGCAGCCTAAGAGGACACACACAATCCTCTTCAGTTTTTGAATGAAGAGAGTGGGAGGGGACAGGAGAACGGGTGGAGGAAAAGATGTCTGCCACTGATGAGGAGGATGACCAACAGGACCTCCTATGAGTTACCCTGTTGACCATTTACCAGTAGCATCTATGCTCAAACAGGTAGGGAGTGTCCTAGCAAACTGGAGGCCCCCACGGTTGAGTGAATCATAGACTACAGATGGAATTTGTTCAGCTGAGCATCTCTTTCAGCAATCTTGCTTTGGGTGGAAAATGCAGAAGTATTAGCTCTAAGCCAGCCAACCTTGGGACTCTGATGCTGGTGTTTTGGTACACTAAGGAAGCATTATGTATGCTTAACTTATCCCAGTGCAGATGTTTAACATATGTATCACAGGATCATATTCAGATGCAGAGATGAGTCGAGCAGTTGTGGTAAACATGAGCAACAGAACATCCTGTGGCACTTTCTTATTGTATGTGTTCTGGTAGGCAATGGTGCATTTCATCAGATGTACAGAGTGGACCTTGAAGATCTCCTTTCCCTAGTGAATAGTAAGTGTGGGGGCATAAAGGCTGATCTTCATGATAAAGGCGAATCCTCATGAATCTGATGAAGTAAGCTGTCTCCTATGGAAGCTCGTCCCATAATAAAGTGTCCTTTAGTTTCCCCACCATATAGTTTCCATTCAGACACAATGATAAATTATGATTTATAAAGGGTGGCTTGATCCAAACACTGATTAAGTATGATGTCTAACTTGAGATGGTTCAAAAACAGTTGCTTGTTGGTTACCACCAAAGTGGGATTTCAAACTAAGGTTTGTCACTGGTTTATTAACTTCAGTTTGTAACAATTCTGATTTTTTGTGACCAAAATTCACAAACCACAGTTTGTTCGGCACAGCCTCTCACATCCAGTGGGCCACAGAGGTGATGTGGATAGATGTCATCTCTGCAGAGAAGTGGAAAAGAGGCAAGAAACAGACAAACCAAGGTTTACACAGAAAACCAGGACTTAACCATGGGATAAACACCACCTACTTTTTCTCATATTGGAATGCAGCCTTAGACTCATAGAATTACCCATATTGTGCCAGTTTTATAAAGCTTTAATGATAGTACTTCAATGGAATGATGTTTGGAAGAGGCACCTTTGACAACACATTAGAAGGAAGTGCAGAAAGAAATGGGACGGTTACTTTGTGAAAAACAGAGTTCTTCCTTTCATTCTTATTTTCATTGGGCTCTTAAATTATCGGTGACAGGCAGATATTACAGTAAAGGGGATTTTAAACCAACTAACAAATTCATCATGAGGATTTGGTGTACACAGTTCAAGAGAATAGACAGACCAGGCAGTCTAAACATTGAGACCTGCATTCACCAAAGTTATATAACTCTGTCATATTTCTGAGTTCCCTTTTTGGACTTAAATGGGCAAAGCTGGGAGAGTGGTAAGGCCAGAAAAATGACTCAAGAGACAGGGGAGAGGGAAAGTTAGGTAAGAAGAGGGAAGGGGAAGGAGTGTTCCCATTGGACTACTGGAATTTACCTCAGGGTGCAAGCTTGGCAGACCAGCGGTATGCTCAGGCAAGAATAAATCCAGTCCCACCCAAGAAAAATCCTTTTGTGTGGCCAAACAAACAAGGGGCCACGCTCAGTGCTTCATAGGGTTACCAACCTCCAGGTAGCACCTGGAGATCTCCTGTTATTACAACTGATCACCAGATGATCAAGATCAGTTTCCCTGGCCCTGACCTAGATAGCCCAGTCAAGCCCGATCTCAGAAGCTAAGCAGGGCTGACCCTGGCAAGTACTTGGAAGGGAGACCTCCGAGGCATACCAGGGCCGGGATTAAGAGGCAGGCAATAGCAAGCCACCTCTCCGAAACGTCCAAGCCCCACTAGGGGTCCCCAGAAGTGACTTCCAGGCACGCGCATGCACGCACACACACACAAGAGATCCATTTCCCTGGAGGCAATGGCTGCTTTGGAGTCTGGGCTCCATGGCATTACACCCTGCTGAGGTCCCTCCCCAGGCTCCACCCCCACATCTCCAGTTATTTCCCAACCCAGAGCTGGCACCCCTAGCTCTTCAGCGCCAGTCCAACGATTCATGGACTGAAACGGTGACCAGTAGCGTCTTCTCTTTCAAGCAGCGGAGGGCATTGTCCTTAACGTTGTTCCTGAGGCCCTGCAAGGCAAAGATGTCAGAACCAGCACCACAATAAATTCTCTTGCTGAGGAAGCAGCCGTAATAGGATAATGCAGACATTAACACCTCTGGTCAAGCTCCTGTACCTTGAACAGGCAGGAATTCAGCAGGTGAAGGCGAATTTCTTGTGTGAGTATGTTTTCCTTGTAAGCCGTTTAACAGCTGTAAAACAGCTGCTCAAGGAATCCAAGCCAGTGTGTTGCCAACTCTGCAAATACTGTTGCGGGGAATTCCACAGATGTGGAAAGTGCATATTTCTTAATGTGATGTTAGAAAGATCACCATTTAAATTAAAAACACAACAACAGGGAAGAATCCCAGTGGGCAGCAGTTCTACTTTGTAATATGCCATTAACAAATATATCGTGTTAACAAACTCATCAAGGCTCAGAACGAGGCCTTTTTTTAAACAAATGTGAGGCTCGGGACACCTTAAAGGGAACCGTGTTCTTCATCCAGCAGGTATTGTGGGAGGAGAGCCGTTCTGTACTGCAATACCTTGGAATGGTTTACCACGATTATCCATTTTATAATCTCTATAAAAGGTAAAGGTAAAGGTTCCCTTGCTCGAAAGCCAGTCGAATCCGACTCTAGGGTTGCGGTGCTTATCTCCGTTTCAAAGCCGAAGAACCAGCACTGTCCGAAGACGTTTCCGTGGTCATGTGGCCGGCATGACTAAACACCAAGGCGCACGGAACGCTGTTACCTTCCCACCGAAGTGGTCCCTATTTATCTACTTGCAATTTCTTGCTTTCGAACTGCTAGGTTGGCAGGAGCTGGAACTAGAGACAGGAGCTCACCCTGTCTTGCGGCACCCGGGTCTTGAACCGCTGAACTACTGACCTTCCACAGCCTGCAGTTCAGCGTCTTAACCACTTGAGCCACCGCAGCTCCCTATAATCTCTATAGGATTGTATTAATACTGGGAAATGTTTATTTTAATATTGTATGCCAATAAAAGGTATTTGACTTGACTGACTACTGCAGTCAAAGCTTGTTACCTTTTGAGGAGCCACAAGACTCCTGTCTGTTTTTGCTTTAACAGGCTAATATAGCTGCCCCTCTGGAATTCAACTGTTCTTAAGACTATGAAAGGACAGAGGGCTGAATTTTTGTTGATGGAGCTTCCTTCTTTCACTCTATGTGCCATTGTCATTTCTGTCCTGCTGGATCAGAACTCTAGTTAAGGAATCCTTAACTCAACTAGGATCCTTTGTGACACAGGGTCTAACCTAGGCTGGCCAGCTCCCAGGTCCGAGTGGGGATCCCCTGGATTTGGAGGCCTCTCCCCGCCTCAGACCAGCTGGCTGGGGGGAAGCCCTGCCCCTAAAAAGGGACGTCACCATGATGTGAGGTTCCCAACGCCCCCCCGAATGCCTCCCAGATTATCCCCAATGGATCGACAAGGGGACCTGGCAACCCTAGGCTAGCCAGTTGTCTTGGAGGATCAACAAAGAGGGCATAGAGACTTGATGTTGCCTCCTAGCACTCGAGGTCAGAGGTCTGCTGCCTCTCTATATAAAGCTCCTCTTTACTCACCATGCTTAGTAGACATTGATGGACCTCTCCTTCATGAATCTGTCTAATCCCCCAGTTGTGCTAGTTAGCTGGGGGTTTGGGAGCATGGTGCCACATGTGCCATGATATCACTTCTAGAGAAACCTGGAAGGGGTGTCATGGCACTAGGAATTGCCTGTAACTCTACAGTAAAACCATAGAGTTTCTGTTAGTTCCTAGAGCAACATGATGTCACTTTTGAGTTTTCCTGGAAATGATGTCATACCACATCTATCAGGATTTAAACAAAAAAAATCTCCCACCACTGCTTGGAACAGTGGCAGGCAATGAGGATTGCCGGCCAGAAGTCTCTCACTATAGTGGGAAGTCTGGCAGCCATAATGCTAGTAGCCCTCACTACGTCCACCAATGGTGAATCCTGCAACTTAATTACTTGCATGTGATCTTTCCAGAGGCACCTGTACTTGGTAGGAGACCACAATACAGGCAACCTGTTTGCTTTCATGTTTTAAAGCAAAAAAAGGAACAACCTTGGAGTCGTATGCCAAATGCACCCCCAGCTAGTGTCTTCTGGACCCCCCTGGACTTACCAGCTGAAGACCTTGCAGCACTGGGATTCTCTTTTTTTATTTTTTTATATGTGCATGTGTGTGTGCACCTGGAAGTCATGGTGACTTCTACTGGGGGCCTGGCGGATATTCAGAGAGGTGGCTGAATAAAGCCTGCCCCCACCTCCCGCCTCTGGTATTCCAAGGAGGTCTCCCTTCCAAGGACTTGCCACAGTCGACCCTGCTTAGCTTCCGAGATCTGATGAGATCGGGCTTGCCTGGGCTATCCAGGTCAGGGCTGCATTGAGATTCTATTAATGGTAGTGGGCTGTCAAGTGTTCTTTTGGTCAGGTGATGGATCCACTGGCCCATGCTCCAGCCATGCTATCAGCCAAGTGATTGGTCTACAGGGAAGGAGGGGCATGACAGCGAAGAGTAAGAAAGGAGTTAATTGGCTACACATTGTTTCAATTTCCAGGCTAAGCAGGGCAATAAGAGCTGAGCAGTCCACTCTTCCAGAATATGCAGAGCCTAAAACACTGAAATTACTCCTAGTCCTGGGGTAAAATTTGCACTGGACTTGGAAGGAAAAAGACCCAGTCGTTTCAAACACTGAAACATGCTACTGTTTGTCAGTGCTGATGTGGCCCCCTCCCCTCCATGTGTGAGAACCAGGGCAATTGCCCCCAATGTTATTGCCCCCCCTTAAAAGAAAGATTTATTTTATTTAATTTATTTAACTTTCGATTTCTATACCGCTCTATCCCGGAGGCTCTGAGCGGTTTTTACATGACTTATTAATGCTCCTAACTAGGGCCACACAGTAGTTGGGGAAGGTGAGTGCCTATCAGGCACCCTACCGGCTTGTTGTTCTTTCCAGCGGCTCTTCTCTCTGGCTTCGCACAGTGGGTGTCTCGGCTCAGCTCTGCAGCGGCTCCCTCTGGGGCAGTTCCTTCATCCGAGACTAAGTGACGACTGCTGCACCAGCGTCCATCCTGATTGGCTCCGGCCGTGCTGCGCCACCGCGTCTCCGCATCTCTGGACCAGTCCCCATTTGGAACGCTCGCCTGCTCGATGTTGGATTTCGCCGCCATCCTCCGCTGGATCGCCGGATCACCCTGTCGTCGCCGACACCACCGCTCCTCTCACCACCGCTCCACCAGAAGGCGGGTGCCCTCCTGCACCTAAGGCAGGTACCCATTTATCTACTTGCAAGCTTTCGAAGATCTGCTCTGAACAGCAAACAGTCCATTTGGTTCGGTGGTCGAGTATTTCCTTCGTGTGCAGAAGTCCCCCAGTTCAAGTCTGGGCTTCTCTGGATTCTCGAACTGTGGGGCTGGGGAAAGCCCTTCTTCAGCTGAGATTCTGGAGAACTTCTTTAGAGTACTGGACTAGATTGACCCAGAGAGGGGCTATGGCTTAGCAGGGTAGAGCACACGGTTTGTAGGTTCCCTCTCCAATTAAAGTAGGTGAAGGTGGCAAACTTCAAGCAAAGCGAACACCTACTGATCTAGCTGGACCAATGACTTGAGGCAGCGTAAGCAAACTTCATGCAATCTAGGGATCTTGTTTCTGAAGCTGGGGGATTCCCAGGTTTTTGTGTTTTCAGGGCATATGGAGCTCCTCTGAAGTTGTGTGTTTGTGTGTGTGTGTGTGTGTGTATAAAAATGGAAGCTGGATCTTTGGCGCAAAGATTTTGGTCGTGATAGCCTGAAGCTATAAAGGTAAAAGGTAAAGGTTCCCTTGCTCGAAAGCCAGTCGAGTCCGACTCTAGGGTTGCGGTGCTCATCTCCGTTTCAAAGCCGAAGAGCCAGCACTGTCTGAAGACGTTTCCGTGGTCATGTGGCCGCATGACTAAACACCAAGGCGCACGGAATGCTGTTACCTTCCCACCAAAGGGGTACCTATTTATCTACTTGCAATTTCTTGCTTTCGAACTGTTAGGTTGGCAGGAGCTGGAACTAGAGACGGGAGCTCACTCCATCATGCGGCACACTCGGGTCTCGAACTGCTGAACTACCGACCTTCCACAGCCTGCAGTTCAGCGTCTTAACCACTTGAGCCACCGCAGCTCCATGAAGCTATAAAGAGAGAAGTGCAATAACTTGAGCGCAGGGGACGTGTGATGGAAATTGTGGGGTGAGGGGTGGAAACGGTGGTGGTACCAGGGGTGGATTCATCTCTTTGCATCGGGCATTGCCATGTTGCCGAAGAATGTTGCTTCGCCACTTCCCTAAACTGAAAAAAAGGCAGCTATCAAGGGCAGGGTGAGGATTAGGGTGATCCACCCGCAGCAATTACCCTCTTCCACAAAATCAGCCAACGTCTCAGCCTATGATTAGTTTTTATGTGTGTGATTTCACAAAAAAGCAGGTTTTGTTGTGCAGCTGGCAGGCATGTTAGGATCCTGAAATTGTTCAGTTTTTAAGAAAAAGACACACACATAAACTCCAACTTTCCCCGTTTGCCAAGGAGGGACCCTGTTTCCTGGTTCCTGCCTCCAACAAATCACCGTCTCTCTCTTTTTTGCCTATTTGGGATGTCTTTTTAAGATTTCCTTTTGCGTGAGTTGACACAGTTGTCATTCCTTTGGGTTCATCTCCCTCTTCAGGTTCTCTAAGCGGGTGGATGAATATTGGCTCTGGTCAAAACGCAATGAGTGGGAGGAAAGAGGAGAGAGAAAGAGAGACTAGGGGCCCAAATTGCCAACATTTGCTGGATTATGGAGAAAGCAAGAGAGTACCAGAAAAAGATCTACTTTTGCTTCATTGACTACGCTAAAGCCTTTGACTGTGTGGATCACAACAAACTATGGCAAGTCCTCAAAGAGATGGGAGTACCAGACCACCTCACATGTCTCTTGAGAAACCTGTATAAGGGTCAAGAAGTGACAGTTAGAATAGGATATGGAACAACTGATTGGTTTAGAATAGGAAAGGAGTACGACAAGGATGTATATTGTCCCCTTGCTTATTTCATTTATATGCAGAGCACATCATGCAAAATGCCAGCCTGGATGATTCAGAAGCCAGAATTAAGATTGGTGGGAAAAATATCAACAACCTCAGATATGCAGATGATACCACTCTAATGACAGAAAGTGAAGAGGACCTAAAAAGCCTCTTGCTCAGGATGAAAGAGGAGAGCGCAAAGGTTGGCTTGAAACTCAACATCAAAAAAACAGAGATCATGGCATCCGGCCCCATCACTCCTTGGCAAATAGAAGGAGAAGGCGTGGAAGCAGTGACAGAATTCACGTTTCTGGGATCCAAGATCACTGCAGATGGTGACTGCAGCCATGCAATTAAAAGATGCCTGCTCCTTGGGAGGAAAGTGATGGCAAACCTTGACAGCATAATAAAAAGTAAAGACATCACCCTGCCAACGAAAGTCCGTATGGTCAAAGCAATAGTATTCCCAGTAGTCATGTATGGCTGCGAGAGTTGGACTATAAGGAAGGCCGAGCGCCAAAGAATAGATTCTTTTGAATTATGGTGCTGGAGAAGACTCTTGAGAGAAGACTCTTGAGAGTCCCCTGGACAGCAAGAAGATAAAATCAGTCAATCCTAAAAGAAATCAACCCTGACAGAAGAAGAAGAAGAAGAGGAGGAGGAGATTGGATTTATACCCCGCCCTTCACTACCCAAAGGAGTCTCAGAGCGGCTTACAAACTCTTTTCCCTTCCCCTCTCCACAACAGACACCCTGTGAGGTAGGTGGGGCTGAGAGAGCTGTGACAGAAATGGCTCTTTTTCAAGAACAGCTCTGACAGAACTATGGCTTGCCCAAGGTGCAAGTGGAGGAGTAGGGAATCAAACCCGGTTTTCCCAGATTAGAGTCAACGCACTTAGGCACTACACCAAACTATCTCAGATACTGAAGCTGAAGGCCAGATACTGAAGCTGAAACTCAAATACTTTGGCCACCAAATGAGAAGGGAGCACTCACTGGAGAAGACCCTGATGCTGGGAAAGATTGAAGGTCAAAGAAGAAAGGGACGGCAAAGGATGAGATGGTTAGACAGTGTTATCGAGGCAATGAACATGAAATTAAGCAAGCTCCGAAGCACGACGGAAGACAGGAGGGCCTGGTGTGATGTGGTCCATGGGGTCACGAAGAGTCGAACTCTACTGTGCGACTGAACAACAACAACGTGACAACTGTATTGCCTTACACTGTGTAGTCTGACTGGAGTCTCAGCGAGAAAGACGGACTACAAATGATGTCAATAAAATTACAGTTAAAGAATCCAAGGATGATCTGTCCCATTTGGTTGCATCAGAGGGAGAGGTGAGACCATGACCCTCACCCACCCCGTTCAGCTGAGCTTGAATTGCCCCTCGGCTTCTCCACTCCCAGGAGATTTTCCATCAGCAGCCATATCCAGTTATCCACACATTAGAGTCCTCCTCACTGCCAGAAGAAGGACTGTAGACCACACCTACGTTTCCCCAGTGAAGCAATGAGCAGCTCTTGGGGCCATTTCAGATCTGAACAACAGTGTGGGGGGGGGGTGTTGAAGCATCCTCTCCACGCATGCTGTGTTCTTGATACAAACTGGGCCTGCACGTGCCTGGAAAGCACAGAGCTCCCAATGCACGTGTGATCCAAAGTCCTTGCTGGCAGCCACGAGGACTTTGTAAGGTGTGAATCAGCCATTGCATCAGGGCCAAACCAAGAGTAAAGACGGGAGTCTGGAGCATGGAGCGCCCAACATTTATTTCTTTTAAATAGCTAGCATGTAGGATCCTGCTTTGGATCAGGAACATGGTGTAGGGGAAGAGGATGGTGGGGCCAGTCTGAATCAGGATCAAACAGGGCAGTTATTTAAAAGACATTTTAAAAACTAGGCGCTCCATACACCGGATTCCCATGTCTTATCTGGGTTGGCTAAGGGAGAGAGGCTTTGAAGGAAGTAAACCAACCGAAGGGGGTCAGGAAGTCGGCAGGCACACCTCCCTGGGGCCCCCCGGCTACGGCTGAGGCCCCCCTCCCACGCCCTCCAGTTACCAACTGTCAGCAGTGAGATCATCCAAAGGCGGACAGGAAGCAAGGAGCTGGGAATACCCTCCACAGGGAGCTATTTTGTTACACTTTAATTGTTTGATTCCTGGGATTCACTTGGCAATCTGAGATTTGGACTCAAGCGGAATAGAAATAAACTAGACATAAGAGCCCATCCTCTGAAGCTGCCATTTTCTCCGTGGGGACTGATCCCTGTAGTCCAGAGATCGGATGGAATTCTAGGATAACTCCAGGCCCCTCCTGAAGACTGGCATGTAATTGGGTGGCCAGCCTCCAGGTGGGAACTGGAGGCCTCCCAGATTTACAATCGATCTCCAGAGATCGATTCTCCTGGAAGAAACGGCTGCTTTGGATGGGGGGCTCTGTGGCATTATACTCTGCTGAGGTCCCTCCCCCTCCCCTGCCCTCCTCTGGCTGCACCCCCAAACATCCAGGAATTTCTCGACCTGGAGTTGGTAACCCTGACAGAAGTGCATACTAAAGAACCCCAAATATGCCTGATGGAACTTTTTGGCAGGCACTAAACTTTCCCAACATCTGGAGGCCACTTGTAGAGTCAGTCCAATTTCCCCCATCTCTCTCTCATTTTCACTTCGCAAAACACTTTTCCTAATTCATACCAATGATCATCCAGTTATTTAAGGGGCCTCATTCATTATACCTTTTGTTTTTCTGGACTGAACATCTTGATGCCACAAGACTTGAAATCTGTGGCATATGTTGCACAAGACCTCCTTTGCAATTATGGTATGCGGGAATCACGTGGCTCTTTCATTTCCAGAGGGGGCCCCAGAACTCGCCAAACAGGCTGTGTTTGCAGGGCAAGACACACACACACAATGTCTCCCACAGCAAACTAATGGCCAGCATCAAATTTCCTGTACTGACAGCATTTACCATTTAGAGACAGTCCCTTATATGTTATAGTATTAGGGAACTGTCATAGATGCAACAAACATGAAATTGAGCAAACTTCAGAGGACGGCGGAAGACCGGAAGGCCTGGCGGGAGCTGGTCCATGGGGTCGCAAAGAGTCAGACTCGACTGTGCGACTGAACAACAACAACAACAAATTAGGGAACTGGTGGTTGGTTGGTGGACTTGTCTGAGGAACATATAACCTTAATTTGTTCTGGAACAAGAATCAGAGATAGGGTTGCGGCTGCCAGTTTCAGGTTGGGAAATTCTGGGAGATTTGCGGGGGGGGGGGGGGGGGGAGGGCCGGGGGGGCCTGGGAAGGGAAGGGCTTAGGAGGGGGCAGGACATAACGCCATAGAGACCACTCTCTAAAGCAGCCATTTTCTCCAGGGGAACTGATCTGGAGATCGTTTCAATCCTGGGATATCTCCGGGGCCCACCTGGAGGTTGGCAACCCGACTTAGACATTGTTGTACAAGAGGTTGTGCAGCGCAATCTGAAAGAGAGTTACGCCCTTCTAGATTCATTTAAGTCAATCGGCCTGGAGATCTCCCAGAATTACGACGACTCTCCAGACAACAGAGATCAGTTCCCCTGGAGGAAAGGGCTGGCTTGGAGGGTGGACTCTGTCGCATTCTATTCCGGTGAAGCCCCTCCCCTCCCTAAACGCCACTCTCCCCCGTCTACATCCCCCCGATCTCCACTTTTTCTCAACCCAGAGCTGGCAACCCTAGAGGAGGCAGAGGGAAAGCAAGGTGATCGAGGTGGGAAAGGATGGAGGTGGTGGGCTGGTTGGTTCATGCGTCCTGGATGAGATGAAAAATTAAGACAAGATGGCTTCCACGTGCGTCCCTCATATCAGTCTTCCTGTCAGGTTTTCTCTGTCTTTCTCAAACTCGCTGTACTCCAGTCTTTTGGGAACGAACACAGTCCAAGCATGCTATCACAGTATCTGGAAGGAATGGTGCACATTTTCTCGCCCTGCACAGGCCTTGCTTTATCAACACCATTTCTCTGCCAGCAGCCTCTGGTGGCCAGAAAGATCAAGTTAATTCATGCCACGGTATTCCCCATTACTATGTATGGGTGTGAAAGTTGGACAATGAAGAAAGCTGACGGGAAGAAAGGAGATTCCTTTGAAATGTGGGAAATCGGACTTCTGGTTTATGGCGGCGCGTTAGCAGACTCACCTCCCGGACCTCCCGGGGATGAAGCTGCGCTCCGGCCGAAGGAGGGGGTGTGCAGGCTCACCACTCCCCCAGGGACCCGGCTGAAGGGGCCCTGGCCAGGGGACTTTTGAGAGGTCGCCTCTTCGCCGGCGCAATGCCGGGGAATTTAGGCACCTCTCCGTCCCGAAGGTTCTTCGTGCTGCGAGGCCGAATGGACACAAGTGACGCCAACCGGGGCAAGCGCAGGAGGTCGAGCAGCAGAAATGATCATTAAAAGAGGTCTGAGGACCAACTATGAACGTGAGTCTAATGTAAGCGGCGGTTAAAGAGAAAAGAATGCTCCCTACCCCATTCTGTAAAACGGAAAGTGAGACGGGCGGGGGAGGGGCGCCTCCCAACCGCATGAACTTTTGAGTGAATCGAGGGGGGGGGGAGCGGAAGAGAAAGCGTGCAAAACTGTTAAGAAATACTCACCAAGGTGAGTTTGTGTGATTGGGCGCATATTCAGAGACTTTAAAAATACTTGTCAAAGTAAACAATCGATAAAGATGGCGGGGAAGAGGACGGAGAAAGAGAAACTTCTGAAATCGAAACTAACGGAGAGTCCCAAAATGGAAGGAACCAACGAGCTGGCAAAGACTTTGGCAAAATCCATGCGCCCCCTACTGGACCAGATGAATAACATCAAGGAGCAGATGTCAAAAATGACTCAGTGTATCACTACCCAGCAAACACAGATTAAACGAGACTCTTAAAATGATGAATGAAACAGCTGAGAAGGTGAAAGATGTGGATGCTACTGCATAAAAGGTGAAAAAGAAAGTTCAAAATCTGGAAAAGAAGCAAGTTTCTATGGAAGATCAGCTGTTACAACTACAAACGGAAAAGGCTAATATGATTCTTCGCTTCCAGGGCATGCCAGAGACTAAGGGAGAGAACCTTAAGGAACTAATGAGTGAAACATTGGC
>NW_015164679.1:440922-442552 GCF_001447785.1 Gekko japonicus
CTCTCTCAGCCCCACCTACCTCACAGGGAGTCTGTTGTGGGGAGGGGGAGGGAAAGGAGTTTGTAAGCTGCTCTGAGACTCCCTTTGGTAGTGAAGGGCAGGGTATAAATCCAATCTCTTCTTCTTCTTCTTCTTCTTCTTCTTCTTCTTCTTCTTCTTCTTATCACAGCTACAGGAAGGAAGTTGATTCCTTTGAGATGTGGTGTCAAAGGAGAGTTTTACGAACACCATAGAAAGCCAAAAAGACTAATCAGTGGGTTCTAGAGCGAATCAAGCCTGAATTCTCGCTGGAAGTGAAAATAATTAAACTGAGCCTATCATACCGTACTGCGGTCACATTATGAGAAGTCAATAATGCTAGGAAAAGTTGAAGGCAGCAGGAAAAGAGGAAGACCCAACATGGACTCAGTTAAGGAAGCCACGGCCCTCGGTTTGCAAGACCCTCAGTTTGCAGAGAATTGCTGTTAAAGATAGGATATCTCGGAGGACGTTAATACATAGGGCCACCATAAATCGGAAGTGACTCAACGGCACTTCAGACACACACACAGCCTCTCCTGGACACCATTTTCCCCGCTACTAGAGGGCTTTAAAAAAAATCTCTGGTTTTGCCAGCCTCCATGGGGGGGGGGGGGAAGAAGGAGGAGGAGGAGATTGGATTTGTACCCCGCCCTTCACTACTCAAAGGAGTCTCAGAGCGGTTTACAATCTCCTTTTCCTTCCTCTCCCCACAACAGACACCCTGTGAGGTAGGTGAGGGTGAGAGAGCTCTTTCGAGAACTGCTCTTGAGAGAACAGCTCTGAGAACTTGTAACTGACCCAAGGTCACACCAGCAGCTGCATGTGGAGGAGTGGGGAATCAAACCCGGTTCTCCCAGATTAGAGTCTGCACTCTTAACCACTACACCAAACTGGCCGGAGATTACAAGCTCCAGACCACAGAGAACAGAAATGGCTGCTTTGGAGAGTGGACTATGGCATTATACCCTGCCGAGATTCCTCGTTTCCCCAAACCCCACTGTCCCCGGGCTCCACCCCCAAACCTCCAGGAAAGAGCTGACAACCTTAGTAATGGCTCTAATATTGATTATTTTAAAAAGTCCTCTGGTGATGCAGTTGGAAAAGATGCAGGGGAAATGGCAGCCATGAAGAAAGTGTGCAGAAAATTCTATGCGCTGAATCTCTGCTGCCTGTGCCCATGACTTGCCTTGGCTGTGCTATTGAAAGCAACAATGAAGGATACTCACAGCCACAGTCGACTGACTTTTATGTCCTTCCAACCTATTTTTAAAACTTCTTTTGAAGAAATAACCGGGTCAGCCTCATTAAGGTAGGGCAGGGAGTTGGGGGAATGCTTAGTTTACTTGCAAAAAAAGGGGGAGATTTTTTTTTGGAAACTATCAATAACATTTAAATGAAAGATAGTTCAATGTTTTTTCATTTAACAGTCCAAGAGAATCCCTCTGATTCTAAATATATCAGGTTTTTTGTATTAAATATCAACACATGAGAATATTTTAAATAAATTAAAACCACATTTTTTTGTGGTAAACATATCCCTTCACGTGATAAACTCTAAGGCATTTTCCAGATTGCCTTAATGTTCCATTTTCATTCCTCAGTGTTAATG